>NW_015164700.1:24402-50577 GCF_001447785.1 Gekko japonicus
ATGCTCATACATGCCTTGGTAAGTTTTTCTCAACAGA
Organism: Gekko japonicus; assembly: GCF_001447785.1. Lineage (NCBI taxonomy): Eukaryota > Metazoa > Chordata > Lepidosauria > Squamata > Gekkonidae > Gekko > Gekko japonicus. The sequence goes on from NW_015164700.1 coordinate 24,440, forward strand.
TTTCAACACTTTCGCTTCCGCTCCCCCCTGTTTTTTTGCTTAAAAGTTCATGTGCATGGGAGGGGGCCCTCCCCCCACTCGCTTCACTTCTTGGTCTGTGGGGTGGGGCGCTTTCTTTTTAAATTGTCAAAGACGCTTTAATCTGACTCACGTTCATATTGGTCTTCCGACCTTGCTTAGTCTCTGATTCGACCGCTCGATCCCCAGCGCTTGTCCTGGTCAGCGTCACTAGGTTCCATATGGAAACTCGCAGGAGGGACCATCGGGGCAAAGAGGCGCCTCAATTCCCCAGCATCGCGCTGGCGAAGAGGCGACCTCTCGAAAACCCCATGGCTAGAAGCCCTTCACCGGGCCTCTTGGGGGGCAACAAGCCTGCATACCCCCTCCTTCCCGCTCGTGCGCAGCTCGCATCCCCGGGAGGTCCGGGAGATGTGACTGCTCAGCGTGCCGCCATCCACCAGAAGTCCACAATACTTCAGTCTTAGTTGGGTTCAGCTTCAGCCAACTCTGCCTTAACCGCAGCATCCAGACACTCTGTCAGGGCCAAGAAGGCCATCTCGGGCTGATTATCTATCAGGAAAAAGAGCTTGGTGTTATCCATGTACTGATGGCACCTCACACTAAACCTCCCGATGAGCTCCACTAGAGGGCATATATAAATATTAAACAACATTGGAGACAGGATCAAACCCTGTGGAACCCCACAGTCTAGCGGGGTGCTTGGTCGAAGTTCTGTCCCCATTGGCTACCCTCTAAGTACATCCTTGGAGGAATGAGGCAAACCAAGATAAGGCAATGCCCTGCACCCCCAGTGAGGCTAGGCAGCTGATCAGGATCAAGTGATCAACTGTGTCAAAATGCTGCTGCTAAGTCCAGCAATATCAGCAGCGCTGAGCTGCCCCAATCAAGCTGGAATTGAAGGTCATCCATGAGAGCGGCCAGGGCTGTCTCAGTACTAAACCCAGGCTTGAACCCAGATTGGAATAGATCAAGGATAGATCACGGATGGATAGACAGACAGACAGATGATAGACAGACAGACAGACAGACAATGTTGCTATTGTGCAAACACTGGAGTAAAGTTCTTATAGCAGCCTGAAAAGATTCGTTGCTTGCTTTCGCTAAAACTGGCCCCCATATGCCTGTCTCAAAGCATCATACTGTAAAAAGACCATGGCAGCCTAATTCCATATGCCAAACTGGGATGCAAATTCCATCGGAACAAACAGCATTTACTTTCAACAGATGTTTTTAGGATGACTTCACTAGGATCACATAACTGAGAACAAGACTGCAATTGCACTATGCTGCCATGTTTTGCAAACAAGTCAGGAATTCTTTTTTAAAAAATGTGAGTACTGGTCTGTACTATTATGTACTTTTCCTTGAATTTTAACAGGAATGCAAGAGCAGTCTCCGTCATTCAGTCCAACCCCTGAGGTACCTGAACACCATACTAATGGTCTTCAGTATAGTCCAGTTGCCTTGTTCTGCTGGGTATTAACTGCTCATTATTATGAATAAATGTGCTAGCTAAACACTGATGTTTCACATGATGTTGACTTTGCGTTTCCATGTTCTTATCAGCAGAGTCTGCATCATTGTCTGCAAACACCATGTCTTGAAATCCTTCCAGTATGGGCTGACACCTATTCTTGAACAGGTGGGACATAAACTATGAAAACTCACACCATTCTAGCACCAAGAAAGGAAAAGACTTACTGCACAAGACTTCATACTCACCCGGAGATTTCTTATCTAAAGCCATCTAATGCTCTGTGACAAATGTTCTACTTCATTCTTAGAAAACCTCATCACATCCCTATCCATGACTGGCAGCTGTGGGCACAGATTGCCTTGTATGGCTATGCGATATAGGGCTTAAGGGGGATGCCTAGCCCAGATCACTGATGTGTCTCTGTGAGTTTCTTGCCCATATCTGGGGCCCAGAGAATGTCACATCCTGTGTAAGTGGCACAGTGATAAACTGTCTTGGCCAATATCAAAGATAGCTTACAGCTCTGAGATAGAGCAGTTCATAAAAAACTGTTGCCATTAATAATTTTACCCTTGTTGAAGGGCAATGGAACACAGTATGAAATTGTCTGCTCATTACTCCAAAGCACGTCAGTCCGTCCATCTATCCATCTATCCATCATCTATCCATCTATCTGTCTGTCATAACCATTCCTCCAAGAAACTGAGTCACTGTACACAGCTCTCCCCTCCCTTTTGTATCTCCACAGCAAATCTGTGAGGCTGAGAGACAGGTCCAAAGTCACCCAGAGGCTGTCATAGTGCAGGGAAGAGGGGAACCTCAGTCCGTCAGGTCTGGCACTCTAACCACTCACCACACTGGCTGCCATCAAATGGACTATAATAATGAAAATGGCTCAAGTGGTTAAGACGCTGAACTGCAGGCTGTGGAAGGTCGGTAGTTCAGCAGTTCAAGACCTGAGTGTGCCACATGACAGAGTGAGCTCCCGTCTCTAGTTCCAGCTCCTGCCAACCTAGCTGTTCGAAAGCAAGAAATTGCAAGTAGATAAATAGGGACCACTTTGGTGGGAAGGTAACAGCGTTCCGTGTGCCTTGGTGTTTAGTCATGCCGGCCACATGACCACGGAAACGTCTTCGGACAGCGCTGGCTCTTCGGCTTGGAAACGGAGATGAGCACCGCAACCCTAGAGTCGGATTCGACTGGCTTTTGAGCAAGGGAACCTTTACCTTTACCTAAAATAGGGTCATTTTAGAATAAATTCATGTGAATTTCAGAGGTGCTGCCTCTCACGAGACCTCTCACAATGTTTCTGAAATATGGAAGTAACACAGAAGCTCAAGTCTCAGATTGTGAACTTGGGGCATCATTTTCATAAACGGTTATCAAACAAAACAAAAACATGGTCACTTTCTGCTGCCATTGTTCTAAGGTAATAATGTTGTTGTTGTTCAGTCGCACAGTCGAGTCCGACTCTTTGCGACCCCATGGACCAGATCACGCCAGGCCTTCCTGTCTTCCGCCGTCCTCTGAAGTGTGCTCAATTTCTTGTTCATTGCATCTATGACACTGTCCCTGTCTTCTTTGACCGTCAAACTTTCCCAGCATCAGGGTCTTCTCCAGTGAGTGCTCTCTTCTCATTTGGTGGCCAAAGTATTTGAGCTTCAGTTTCATTATCTGGCCTTCCAGGGAACAGTCAGGGTTGATTTCTTTTAGGATTGACTGATTTGATCTTCTTGCAGTCCAAGGGACTCTCAAGAGTCTTCTCCAGCACCATAGTTCAAAAGAATCTATTCTTCGGTGCTCGGCCTTCCTTATAGTCCAACTCTCACAGCCATACATGACTACTGGGAATACCATTGCTTTGACCATGCGGAGTAATGTGGTCCACTACAATTTCTGGAGGATATTCTGTGATTTACCTTGGAATGAACGGCTCACCAATCAGTGTTATCAATGGCCCAGTTTGCCACTGTTGAGAATTGTCTGCTTCATATTAGACAACCAAAAGGTTGTAGTTAGAAGAACTTTCCCATGGAAAGCAACATTATTAAAGAGCACACCTACAAACTGTCCACTTGAACATACCTACTCCCCTGACTAGAGATGGACATGAACTGACTCACGAACTAAAGTTCGTCATGAATTTTGGCCAGTTCATAGTTTGCAAAGTGATTTCGTGGAAAGCTGACTGGCACAAACATTTCACGAGCTTTGGTGCTATTTGTGGTGATTCATGGCGTTTGTCAATTATTACATTTTCCAAACAGTCTCCACTCAGTTAAACTGTCTACAGAACTCCAAGGCAATGGGGGGGGGGCAGAATTCTCCAGCCTTGCAAACACCAGTAGAAGCCCTCCGAAGCTTAACAGGCACTCCTGGCTGCCAATAACAGACTTCACATTTATTTATTTATTTTTCAAATTTCTACCCCGCCATCCCGGCCGAAGCCAGCTCAGGGCTGCTTACATAAAAACAGATAAATTACATTAAAACATAAGTTACAATTAAAACAATTCTAAAATCATAATAAAGTGCTAGTAGTCATTGTTCATATAATGGTAGCAGCCATTATTCAAAGTTCTCAGCACGCAGTCAGCTCACATTTTGATTGTCCTTGCAGTGGAGGCAATTTCCAGAATCCAGGGCCCTCTCACATTCAACCATCTGATGTTTTTTGTTGGTGGTGGCAGTGGCCCCCAAAAGCCTGGTGGAAGAGCTCCATTTTACAGGCCCTGCAGAACTGTCAAAGGTCCCACAGGGCCCTGATCTCCTCTGGGAGCTCATTCCACCAGGATGGAGCCACCACTGAGAAAGCCCTGGTCCTGGTCATCGATAGCCTCACCTTCTTAAGACCTGGGAGGGCCAGGCGGTTCTGAGCCCATGACTGCAGTGCTTTCTGGGGGACATGTGGGGAAAAGCAGTCCCTTAGGTATGTAGGTCCTTGACCATGTAGGGCTTTAAAGGTAAGAACCAGCACCTTGAAACGAATCCGGTATGCTATCGCCAGCCACTGCAACGCTTTCAGCACTGGCTGTATGTGCTCCCGTCTAGAGACCTATCAAAAAACAGGAAATCACTGTGATCAATGACAATGACACTTTTAATAAATTTTACATAGAAACAAAGTCCAACAATTCATTTACTCAATATTACATTAAAAACAGAATCCAACTTATTCATATTCACAACAGAGTATAGCATTTCCCTCACATTACTCAATGAGTACACCGGTTTTTACACTCATTTCATTATCTTCCTCAAGAGTAATCTTATAGTTCTTATAGAGTTGGAAAATGTTTTCTTCTATGAATTATCAGTTCCATTGCATTTCTGAAGTAGGAGCAGGCCAATAAATTGAATGTCTATTTGTAGCAAGCAGTCCATGATTTTATGTGGCAAAAGCCTACTTTAAAATTGGCTGACATATGCTCTCCATTTCACATTGTAGGCCAATAGCTCTCTATGAAGTGAATGCATTAGGAGTTGGAAGGTGTTTTCCTAAGCTATCAGTTCCATTGCATGTTCTAAAATTGGAGCAGGCCAATCATGTTTACTCGTAGCAGCTGGTCCATAATTTTATGTGGCAACAAGCCTACTTTAAATTGGCTGGCATTTGCTCTCCATCTTACATTGTTGGCCAGTAGCTCTTTGGACCGGCTGCTACGAGTAAACATGATTGGCCTGCTCCAATTTTAGAACATGCAATGGAACTGATAATTCCACTGGTTCTGCTGTGCTTGCAAAAACGACCCCCACTTTCAGTTTCTACTGAGAGATTCTATGGTTTGACCTTAGTCCATTGGAAACAATGGAGGAGGGGGCACCTTCTTCAGGGGGCTGTAACTCAGACCCCATAAATCCAATCCTCACCACTTAGAGGGCAGGTAAAGGAGAATCAGACAGAGATCCTTTGCAAGTTTGGTGTCTCTAGCTTGTGCAGGATCCATTCTATACACTCCTGAACCTGTGCCTGTCATTTCCCCAGAAAGCACTTTCCTGGGGGTACATTTTTTTTGGGGGGGGCGTAACTTGGACCCCGTAAATCCAATACTCACCAAATTTGGAAGGCAGGTAGAGGAGAGTTTGCTGGAGATCCCTTGCAAGTTTGGTGTCTCTAGCATGCTTGGGTGTGTGTGTTCTACTACATCACGAACTTCATGAACTGAACCAGTTTGTCTAGCACACAAAAAAGGTCATGACGGTCCGTAGTTTGCAAACCGGGTATGCCACGAACTACGAATGTAACCAAATTGAGCTGCATTTTCCCGGTTTGTGCCCATCCCTACTCCTGACTTAAGGAGAATGCTGCACCGTTGTCCTTCTCGTCCCCTTCTTGGACTCATGAGCTTCATGAGCATGAATACCTTTCATTGCATGGTTATCTTCACAGCTTTTACAGATGCCACAAGAACAGCAGAGAACACAGCTGTGAGTCAGATGTCTGCTAGTTAAAAGACGCGGAGAGCTTGTTCTGAAACTGTGAATAATTTTGGTTGGTCAGGTGACAGTTGGCTCTATAAACAAGACAAAATAAAACAAAGGGAAAACAGAAACAGGCTTGATCCCCAGATGGTGTTCATCAACTCATGCCCGTAATTTAATATTGTTGTGCTGATAAATAACTTCAAGGGTCAGAAGACTCTGCTCCTTGCTGACTAGTGAACTCAAATACACACATGAAGCTGCCTGATACTGAGTCAGACCACTGATCTAACAAGGCCAGTATTGTCTGTTCTGACAGATAGCAGCTCTCCAGGGTTACAGGTAGAATTTTTTTCACATTATCTACTACCTGATTCTTTTAACTGGCAATGTCAGGGATTGAACTTGGGACTTTCTGCATGCAAAGTACAAGTTCTGCCACTGAGCCACCGCCATTCCCCAAATCTTTTCTGCATTAAACACAGTCAAAATATGACCAGCTCTACTCACACATAAACCACACTGTAATTAGTGGAGAACTGCATAGGAGCAAGGTTTAGTGACTGCCAGTCACAATACGCACTGCACTTTTCATAGCCACTGCCTCCCCCTTCGCCCCCATCATATGCTTACTTAAGTCTCTTCCCCAGAATGTTGTTTGTAATGCACTAGAAATTTGGACAAAACATGTTTGAAGGTCTGTTCACACTTCCGAATTTTGGAATTAAAGCTTCCCTATGACATTTGTCTGTAATTGATACATCAACCATTAATTCACACATTGTTCATTTGTAAAGTGTAGTTAATGATTTCCTCGTGCAAAACTCCAAGCAGATGGAAACGCCACATGGTGGACAATGGAGCCTTGGCTAACTGCTCATCAGGACAATGAACTCAACAAGGAGAGTTTTGCAGTTTTGAGATATATTCCCTCTTGCCCTTCGCTAGTCAGCTGAAGACACAGCAAGTTAGTGAAACTTTGAAAACCACAGAGTCTGAACTAACTAATCCAAAATTAAAAGAATATCAGGCAGAGAATTATTTGCATTGCTTGGATTGTTTTACTTCAAATTATTTAAAATCATCTCAGTTTCTTTAATGACCTTTGAATGTACATTTATAAATTAATAAGCAGTAAAGCCTGTTGAGAAAGCAATACAATGAGCGCTAGAAAGACGTGACATGTAACGAATGCATAGGCTGGAAGGAGGTAAAGTAAATAATAGCAGTCGGTAATCAAAAGATAAAAATGTGGAAGTAAAGTCTAACATACCTTATGGCATACCATAGCCAGCGTCCAAGGTCACAGAAGGTGGGCTACGAAATGTTGCAGAGAGGGGTCCATGGAGTAGCATCAACAACTGGGCAGTCTGCGAAGTCATTTGATGTTGGATGTCCATGTCATTCAAACTGTCCACCCTGTTAGAGCAGAGGTCTCAAGAGAAGTAGGTTTGAAAGTGAGTGGTCATGATGAAAGTCTGAGTAGGTCACGTGGGAATGAGAAAGGTCCCGTAAAAGGTCACGTGGCCTCCCTGGGCCAGGCCCTGCCAACCCAGGGACGCCTGGCGTGGCCCTCCCCCCTCCCTCCGAGCCAGGCCCAGCTGCCCTGCTTGCTCAGCAAGGCCAGGCCAGGCCCAGCCCTCCCGCCCCCCAAAAAAGGTCCCCTGGTGTCCCCGAGTCAGACCTGGCCGCCTGCAGGGCCCATGAGGCCTAGGGTGGCCCCCACCCCCGGAACACACACCGTGGGCCCCTGGGAGGCCCAGCGCGGCCCTCCTTCCTCCCCCGCGAGGCTTAGGATGGCCTTCCCATCCATGCCAGGAAGGGCCCGCTGGGCCAGTGAGGCACTGCGGCATGGCCAGGCAAGGCCCTGGCAACCTAGTGAGGCATGGAGCGGGGACCCCCCCCCCGAAAGCTCCTCTGGCCCAGCGAGAACACTTGGGCCAGGGCCTTCATGGCCAAGTGGTAGGGAGGGGGGGTTGCTCACCTCAGCAAACAGCTCAGCAAGTGGCGTCTCGCACGGCCCTCGTCGTCCTCCTCTTGTGGCCAGGGATGGCCATGGCTGGTGGAGCAGGGTCTCCGTGGCTGTAAGGCTCAGCTGCAGCAGGATCCCCTGCTGTAAAAAGGCTCCAAATAAGCTCTCCTGAGGCAAACAGCATCCTCTCTTCTCCATAGACAAAACTCCATAGACAAATGGCGTTGTCTCTCCTCAGGTGAAGCTATGTTGTGAGGGGTTTTTTGGCAAAAGCTTGCTCTGTGGTTGGGACCCAGGCACACCTTCTGATGGGCAGGGCAGGCAGCCAACTGATTTTGCCAAGCATAGAATGTTCAAAAAGAAACACCCTAATCCTCCTTGACTGACCATTCTGGCTTAGTGTATGCCAGTTTTTGAGATTGGGTTCCATTACAGCCATGCTTGAATAAGAATTATTCGAAACGCGACATCAGGCATCTGGATTACGCGTCGGCTTTTTATGGCTCAGAAAATTTGATTAGAACAATACAAAAAAGTTGCCGAACAAGTTCAATATACTTATGCAAAATATTAGTAATTTAATACATATTCTTTTTGTTTCAGTAGCTGCACATCCAGAGACCGAAGTCCCAACCAGACGAACTTGCTCGAGATTTTAGCTGTTCGTTTCGACCAAAGTCTTTGTCACATCTCAGTTTGTAGTCATTCTTTCTGTTCACAAAGTCAATTCACAAGTGGCTGAACACAGCTCCCAACTGATATTAGAATTTTCTGATAGGACAGGATTCTACGTCAGTGAAGCCTCACTGAAGTTGCCTATAGATGAATAAAAGGGTGTAGGATTGCCGCCAAAAGGCACCGATTTAAATCTCGATATTTCAGGATTGCTTTTGTTTGAATTTGATTCATCAGCTTCAAGCATCGCTGTTGATTATACATCTAACATTTCGCAAGGCAGCAGATCTGTTTGTCTAAAAGTCTGATTATCCAGATGAGATGGATTTCACACTGGCTTCTCTATTAGTCTGTTTGCAATATATTCTTCAAAGGATCCGCATTCCTTCAATATGGTTTGTAAATTTACCCAAACCAAATTAATTTTAGTCCTTACTGGTTATGGGGTGTCACAAAAGGCTTCACGGATGAGAACTTTTGTTTGAAGTAGACAGAGTCATTTTGTGATCTCGTGCACGCCACTATTAGTTTCTGAGAAGGCCATTGATAGAGCAGCCGCTTATAAATCCGGCCACAATCTTTCAGGATGGTTTTCCAGGACTCTTTACTGTGAATCAGTGAGGAGCAAGGAAGGATTCAGTGAGAGTGTTTATAAATGTAGCCGGTATAAAATTTGTGCGGGGAAATTTGAAATACGTACTTAATAGCAAATGCAATGCAATTCATAGCTGTACCACAAGATGGGAGTAGGATGTCTAGGATTGCTTTTTTCACCCCCCTTGATTGTCTGCCTTTATTTATTTATCTATTTATTACATTGGGCTTTTATACCGCCCACCCTGCAAGCGGGGATCCTGCCAAGAATAACCTAGGGAAATAGATACAAACCAAGGAAAGCAATGGGCTTATTCCAGGTAAAGTTAGTCATATACATCCTATGGAAATGTATTGGTATGGGAAACACGAGATTTATGCTCTGGTTAAGAAATTGCAAGTAGATAAATATAGGTACCACTTTGGTGGGAAGGTAACAGCGTTCCGTGCGCCTTGGTGTTTAGTCATGCTGGCCACATGACCACGGAAACGTCTTCGGACAGCGCTGGCTCTTCGGCTTGGAAACGGAGATGAGCACCGCAACCCTAGAGTCGGATTCGACTGGCTTTCGAGCAAGGGAGACCTTTACCTTTACCTTTAAGAAACATATTAACCTTGACTATCAAAATTCCAGATTCAGAGTACGTCATGTTTGCTTCTCACAATATTTTGTTACTTCCCCTCCAAATATTCTTCTATCATATGCATATTATTTGACCATTCCTCAATACGCAAGGGCCTTCTGTCTGGCTAGGTTAAACGTTAGCCCTTCTTGATTTGTCAAGGGAGATTTACAAATCATCCATATTCTGATTGACTCTGTCAATGCCTTTTAGGTAAGATAATACCTCTTTTCATATTCTTCTCAAGTGTCCACTTTATGAGGATCTCAGAGCTCTTTTTATTATCCGCTTTTTAGCTTGTCATTCTGAACTTTCAATTTCAGCCACTTTTGAATTTTTTAATTTTGGGATTAAAAACCCGTATTACTTTGTAGCTCAATGTTTCGGGCTTTTCATCCTTCATCCAGTTTGGTGTAGTGGTTAAGTGTGCGGACTCTAATCTGGGAGAACCGGGTTGGATTCCCCACTCCTCCACTTGCACCTGGCTGGATGACCTTGGGCAAGCCATAGTTCTATCATAGGTGTTCTTGTAAAAGAGCAGTTTCTGTCAGAGCTCTCTCAGCCCCAGCTACCTCACAGGGTGTCTGTTGTGGGGAGGGAAGGGAAAGGAGTTTGTAAGCCGCTCTGAGACTCCTTTGGGTAGTGAAGGGCGGAGTATAAATCCAATCTCTTCTTCTTCTTCTTCTTCTTCTTAAGTTATATTTCTGCTGCTCAAGAGCATTATGTCATGGAGCTTTGAGGGAAGAAACGAAAGGAAGGAAAGAATATGGATAAGCTTAGTTTCAACTCTCGCTGCAGTCAGTTGGATACATAATTGGATCCTATGTGTGTTTACTTAGGAGTAAATTACACTAGTTTCACTGGCTTGAGTCAGAGACCCACGCCTGGGTCCCCCTGGGTTACCCCACTACTTGCCTTAGCAGCACCTAGTCCCGTGGGTCCTCACGGTTATATGCACACAAATAAAGCAGACCTTTGTAAAATATATATAAAGGTTTGTTGAACACTTTTTAAAAGGATATCACTATGCAATATAGTCTCTATAGCTTAGCAACAGAGAAATAAAAAAGCTAATTTTTCTATCTAATGCATTTAGTACCTGGTATTAGATAGCACGCCTTCTTGCAGCATAAGATTCCAAGCTGTAGCCTAAAGCATCCTATACACTGCAGTCCATCATGCTGTACCATAACCTATCAAAACATACTAGCAGGGGTCATTTGGGGGGGGGACGCGGGGGGACGCCATCCCCCCGGGTGAGGTGCGGGAGGGCGGGGCCTGGAGCTCCCTGCTGGTGCCCGCTGGAGGTCGCCGCCGGCTGTGGGGAGGACACACTTCCGGTGATGTCAGGGGGTGTGGCATATGCTAATGAGTTATGCTAATGAGTCCCCCTAGCTCTTTTTCTACGAAATGACCCCTGCATACCAGCATGGCACAAGCATAAAGTTAGTTCCCCTGGCCTATAGCCTTAGTCTTTTGCGCTCTGCACCACATGGTTTCTCAGATCCAATCAGGAATCTCCCTTGATGTAACTTTCCAGATGTTAATGTTCACTCCTAATTCCCTCTCCCATTGGGTACATAACTGAGCACAGGTTCTCACGATTAACCAATTACCACATTCTTGAATCTGGTTTTGAAAGAGATAAGGATGGTATTTGCTGGAAAGGCCAAACTATGGACACCTGCAACCTAATAATTACATTAACCCTTGAGGGAAATTAGGGTACTTTCTGTCCATTCTGTGATGGACAGTACATGGTTAATGCTTTAACCTGGTCTGAGAACCTTGAGTGACAGAGGATTCAAATGGACTTCTACAGCTGAGGACTGACTGAGAAGGAAAGCTAAGAGAGTGAGAGGACCAAGAAGGATCCCTATTCAAGCCTGAGGGAAATAGCTTCTAGTAAAGGGGAGTGACCCCTATCTAGTCTGATGGAAATAGCTCCTAGAAAGGGGGGGGTGATCCCTATCAAGTGGTTCCGAAGGGATAGTATAACTTGTGAGAATGTTCTTCCCTTCACCAACTTAAGTACCTTTGAGACAAAGAAAAAGCTTATGCTTGTTTATTTAAGCAGAGACTGCCAAGAAATCTCTCTTCTCATTGTTTAACAACCTGTCTGTACAACCAGGGCTCATTTCCTACCAGAGCTCACCGGAGCAATGCTTCTGCAATAAGGAGCCCAGGGGGCGGGCACATGTAGCAAGCCCCGCCCTCTGCTCCCAGCAGCCCTCAGTCAGGCTACGAGGAGCAAAAAGAAGGAAGGTAAGTTGCAGCTCCCCTTGCCCTTTCTGTCTGCTCAGTGCAGGACCCAAGGCATGAGGGCTGAGGCCAGGAGTCTCCTCCCCCCACGGCTTCTCTTCCCCCTGACCCCGGGCTGGAGATGCAGCAGGAGGTGCCCTTGCTCCGGAGCCTCTCCCCTTCTGGAAAATGGGGAACAAGAGAGGCAAATAGTTTAAAAGTACATAAGCATCCTCAAAGGTCAATGAATATTCTAATACAAAATTGATATATGCAATTACTTCCTCCCCAAAAGCCCAAATAACTGAATAGGCTCAAAGCATATATTTGAGACACATCTTGTAAGTTACAGCGCCAACAACTAGACACTTTACTTTGTCCTTTATTAAAAGGGTGCTGCAGTGTCCAGTATATCCTAAACATAATTATTTGCTGAATAAGTTGCAGCTTAAGATCCATAGAAACAAGAGGTGAAGTGTAGTGGGTTAGACGCATGAATGAAACCCCGAAACTGATGTAGTGATCAGCATGGTTTACTGGAACACAACATAAGGTAACAACAACGGCTTGCTGGCCAACTATATACAAACCAGGGGACACACCCCTGGGTCCCATGGGCGGGTTTAAATCTCCCACCAAGGTCCCATTGGTCCCCCAGTGGAGGGACCAGGAGCCTAGTCCCTATTGTTACTCCGGATTCAAGCTCTGGTGGCGGTCAGCGGACCATCTGGTGGCGGTCAGCGGACACAACAAGAGGTAAGAAGGTTAGGGCTATATCCCATTTCTTTGGCACAGTTCTAGAGATGTTGTCATGCAACTGTGTACATCCCTGTAAAATGCTAAACTGCACCTTCATAACATCTGCAGATATATGCAAAGTATGAATATGTAGCAACTGGGGAGGAGACAATTGAGCACAAGACGCAAAGGACAACCAAAAAGGTAACAAACATTGTTGTTCTTAGCTGTGAAATTATGAGAGTATAGCATTTTAACAATGAAAACATGCATATTAAACAGCTGTTAAAATTCTAATAATGAAATCATGTAAATTGTGAGCGTCATGCTGTAAACCGTGATTTATAATAATTGATGTGTTCGTGCCATGGCTCACTGGAAAGGCAAAAGAGTATGCTACAAGTGCCTGTTAATGTTTATTTGCATTTCTGAAGCAGGTAAAGTGTGACATGCATGGATTACAGTTTAAACACTAAAAATAGTTACAGATAATGTAGTTGCCAGTAAAACTTCCCTGTAGCAGATTTCATTGGCTTTCCATTGGTGTTTTAGAATTTAAAATTGATTACTTAGATCATGTTATTGCTAAAAAAAAAATTAAAGAAGTTTCAGCCATCTTGACAACATCATAAAATGTTTAAATGCCCCTTAGAACAGATTATCACATGCAAACACAATCCATACACCTTTCTAAATAACAGAATGAGATTTTGCCACCTTACATGATACAAATCAGGCAGTAATTTTATCATACATGCACATACACACACTAAACCAGTTCAAACTCAAAATCATTCTAAAGAACAGAAGACCTTCTCTAGGTGGGTTCAGGGCCGGCTCAAGGTGTTTCTGCGCCCTAGGTGAGGCTGCCTTGTGGCGCAGATGCCAACCTCCCAGTGGGGCCTGGAGACCTCTGGAGCCAGCCACCGCCTCCCCGCCACCCCCGCCGCCACCACCACCGAAGGGGATGAGGAGGGAGGGAGGTGCGTCTTTCTCTGGCCAAGCCCATGGCAGGATATCCAAAGATAGATCATCCCTTTTTCTGAAAAGGGAAGGGATTTTAATTATATTGAGTTCTGAGAATAGAATGAAACCTTTCTGGTTAGCAAATGTGCATGTTTATTGTGCATTGTATGCAATGAAGTATCCACTCATGTTGCATTCATATGATAAAAGCCATAGTTAAGTCCTATGCACACTTACCTAAAAGTAAATGCCATTTAAATCAGTGTTGGGTTACTTTTGGATAAACATGTATAGGATTGTGTTGCTAGAGGGAAAGCGAGGAGATGGTAAACAGAGTTCACCAAATGATAGCGATCCACTTCTGTGTCATGTAGAAGGTTCTAATCTCTTGGTTCCATTTTACCTTGGCAGAAAAAAGCTATGGACACAGAAATTCTGGTTTTCACATGATGAAATCAGTCAGAGCTTGTGAAAGAACTGAGTGCATAGGAAAGGGAGGTCATGATTTCCCATCTCCAAATATATGCATCCAGTGCCATATAACAACTGTATTGTCAGAGATAATTCAAGTTTAAACTTGTTGGCACCTATCACAAGGGGAAAACTGATTTGGTTTAAAAATACAGACCTACATTACAGTGAATCGGATCACTGGTCCAGTATTGTTTATTCTGACTGGCAAGAGATGACCAAAGTCAAAAACCATAGGTACTTACAAAGCACATTCCTCTGCACATCAAAAAGCCAGAGATCCAGCCATTTCAGTGAAACCAGTCATGATGTAGGTGTAAATATTTATCACACTGTAGGTATTTGTAAGACCATTTCTTTATGTGAATCTCCCTTGGTGGACTATGTTCCTAAAGCTTTTCTACTTCCTTCACAAGTCAATTCCATGTTGCAAATGCTGTGTATACTGTAATGTGGGAACATAATTAAGAGTTCCCAACCTTGTTGAGCCTGTGGGCACTTTTGCAGTATGGGAAGAAGTTTAAGTGGAAAGAGAATGGCTTAACTTGGGAAGCATAAACCAAAGAAGGAAAATAAAAGAAGGGAAGCATGAAAGAGGCATGTACTGTGCCAGTTACATAGTGCGGGTCAAACACAGTTTTTAGGATGGATCTTTACTGGTGTGCTGTAATCCCCACAGAAACAGTATTCCTAGCTTCTGTAAGATATGATGGAGAAGAATTCAATGAAAAGCAATACTCAGAGATTTCTTTTCGTTTGTGCATGCTAGGACAGAATGGCAAGAAAATGAAACTGCTGCACAAAGGTATTTCTATGTGTTGACACTAGCAAATCTGCTTTGAATCTCACCACTATCCGCAATTAAATTGAGCAATGTCCCCTCAATTTCAGTAGGTCTTTCTGCCTGATAAGAAATAGGAACCGACACTTTGCGCAACGAGAATCTAAAATTGCTAATAGTGATCTGCATTGTCATTAAAGTTGTGACAAACTCGTGATCCTTGCTTGCATAGAGAAGAGGGAAAGAAGAGAAGCCAAACAAGCAAAAATGGTAGCCAAGAAGCAGTTGCATCGTATATAGCTGCTCATAATCTGAAATGCTTCAAGAGTAGGGATGGGCACAAACCAGGAAAACGCAGTTCATTTCACCAAGGGGCCCAGTAGCTAAGCCCCTCTGCTGAGTGTGACCAGAGAGACGGGGTGGCTTAGAGCCCTGAGTCCACCTAACACCCAAACCCCACCAGAGGAGAGGTGTTCACAATCAGGAGGGGTAGGAGAGTATAAAATGTGGGTCCTCAGACAAGGCACTCAGTAGCTAAATTTAGTGTCAGCAGAGAGATGGAGTGGCTTAGAGTCCTGAGTCCACCTGAAACCCAACCCCCAGGGTGTGCTGGAAATATCAGATGCCACATTTTATCATATGTGGTGGATGTTACAGATTATTAAGATGATTAACTCAATAATTAAAAATAAAATTCCTCACTCTTTGAAAATAGTTCTTTTCAATATCTGGGATTTATCCCAGATCAAAATATCTCCACATGAACGAAAGCTTGCAGCCATTTTATTCACGGCGGCTAAGACACTTATTGCAGCAAAATGGAAGTCGACAGATGTTCCCTCTATTTCCGAATGGCTGCACAAGTCCTGGGATTTTTTTGTTTTTGACAAAATAACAGTGGAAGTGGACTATGCAAATGCACTCCAGCGCAGACAGACCTTCGAGAAAAAATGGACTCCTTTTGTAAAATTTTTCTGGAAACACTCAGACTTCGCAAAACTTACTATAACTGACACAATAGCGTTACGTAATTTTATTGTTGGTTAATATGTATGGATATTTAGTCTTTTTGAAGCCTTGCAGCAAAACTTAGAACTACTTCTGGATATAATTGTGTACTTAATGTTGTATAGCACGATTGTTTATCAGTTTATGTGTACAAATTTTTCTTGTAAATCTGTTGTTTATTAATAAAATTAAAAAAAAATGTGGTGGATGTGTAAGATGTGTGGGTAACAAAAATGAGGAACACGCATACTGGATGGAGAATACACTTCTGAGTAGCAGTGTGTGTGAACAAAATCTTGGGGTAATGGTAGGCCAAAAGTTAAATATGAGCAGCCAGTGTGATGTGGCGACAAAAAAGACTAATGCAATCCTGGGCTGTATCAACAGAGGCATAACATCCAAATCACAAGATGTCATAGTTCCCCTGTACACTGCATTGGTCAGGCTACACCTAGAGTATTGTGTGCAGTTCTGGAGGCCTTACTTCAAAAAGGATGTGGACAGAATGAAGCGCATGCAGAGAAGAGCAACGAGGATGATCAGGAGCTCAGAGACCAAGCCCTATGAGGAAAGGCTGAGGGACTTGGGAATGTTTAGTCTGGAGAAGAGGAGGTTGAGGGGTGGGGACATGATTGCTCTCTTTAAGGCTGAGTTCAGACTGGCAGTTTGAAGCGGGAGGAAGTTGTGGCAAAAAAGTTTGTTTGTTTTCCTGGTCACACTGCACTGACTGATGCGGGAGCATACCGAGGAGGAGGTGCAAGGGAGTGTTCACACTGTTGGCCCGCCCCTGGCGGAAGCATGGCTGTAAGGCATAGCTTTCTTTTTAGTAATCTGGAGATATGCGCATAAGCACACAAGAAAAACACGGCTTTTGGCGTTCACACTTTGTTGGTGCGGGATGGATGTGGGATAATTGCGCTTTCCAGGGTTTGATACCACTTTCACCTGGTATCTTTTAAACTCGGAAGCGTTGCAAGACGGGTTGAGTATGGCTGGGGAACACCGGACAGATGTGCTTGTGTGAACGGCCTCTTTAATCCATTTGTGAAACATTTCTGGCTCGTGCCTATATCGGGGCAAACTGCCAGTCTGAACTCAGCCTAAGTATTTGAAGGGCTGTCTCTTAGAGGAGGGCAGGGAGCTGTTCCTGTCGACAGCAGAGGAGAGGACTCGCAATAATGGGTTTAAATTAAAGACGGGAAGGTACCAACTGGATATTAGGAAAGACTTTTTTACAGTCAGAGTTGTGCAACAGTGGAATCAGCTGCCTAGGGAGGAGGTGAGTTTCCCCTCCCTGGCAGTCTTTAAGCAGCGTCTGGACAAACCCTTGTCAGGTATACTCTAGGCTGACTCTGCACTGAGCAGGGGGCTGGACTGGATGGCCTGTCTGGCCTCTTCCAACTGTGTGATTCTATGGTTCCATGACTCCATGAAAGTACTGAATAGAGATAGACGAAGAAATGCAAAAGATACTAAAACTCAAGTTTGTGATGGATCCAAAAAGCACGTTATTAAATATTTTACCAAACAATATTACAGGAATGTACAGTGAATTATTTAAACATATAGTGATGGTGGCAAGAGTAACTTTCACAGGACAATGGAAAGCAGAAAGTTGCCCAGATCTGAACAAATGAAAGAATGAACTATGCAATAATGGCAACATTGACATCTGATGTACACAACAAACCAGTTTCAGAATTTCAAGAAAAATTGAAAGCATTTTTGACGATATAACTGAGCCAGGTAATTATGTCACATTCTTCTCTGAGGCTGGGAGAACAGAATTGTAATGCAGATAAAGTTTGGGCACTTTCTTACCCTAATTGGAAATTAATTTCAGACTCCTGGTTCTTCATCCTGATTCCTTTTTGATCACTAGATGAGATCTGCACAGTGGCTTTCAGATAGTACATATTCATACAAATCTAAACATATGCATATTTATTTATTTATTTATTTATTTATTCTTCAAATTTGTATCCTGCCCTCCCTGGGGGCTCAGGGCGGCTAACAGGGGCACAAGTGCCTAATAAAAACAATAAGAACAGTATAAAAATACAATAAAATATACAACATAATACAATTAATAAAATATTGGTGCTCCACTGCTCACTCCAATTCCTAAAATCAAGATGGTGTTCTACAGATACAACGACCGTATGTCCCCACAACCCTATCATCCGCCAGGTACGTCTCGCACCCCCCGATAATATCCGTATCGTGTGGTGCGGTGATGGAAAAGCATTGGTGGAATAATGGTGGCGGCAGCTCCTACTCGAAAGCCTGGCGGAAGAGCTCCGTATTACAGGCCCTGCGGAACTGCCCAAGGTCCCACAGGGCCCAGATCTCTTCTGGGAGCTCATTCCACCAGGCAGGAGCCGCCACTGAAAACACCCTGGCCCTGGTCACAGTGAGTTTGATGTTCCTGGGGCCTGGAATATCCAGAAGATTTTGGGTCCCCGACCGTAGTGCCCTTGGGGGAACATGCGGGAAATAGTATGGAGAAAGTGAGGGCAATTTCCCTGAGATCTACAGATGACTTGCCCATCTGAACCTGGATTCATAATGGTGTCCTGCTACCCCTGAGTGCCAGGCAGAGGCTTGTTCTTCATTTTTGAAACCAGCTTTCTCCTTTCAGGTCCAGAAAACGTTGACATTTTAAATGACCAGTGACAAAATGACACAGACTCCATAAGGCTGTTCTGTGCGTTTTGACTTGTGATGTACTCCAATGGGAGCCATTTACCACATGACTTCAGCTAAAATCATCCATGGGACAGGTGTGGTAGAGAGGTATTATACAGTAAATAAAGAGGAGAAGTAATCTGCCTCCCGGTAGATTCTAGGAAGTTGGTTTACATAAGATCTGGCTGTTGGAATGTTTGTTGTTAGATCCTCTAGGCCCTACTTATATATTCTATAACTAAATATTTGAGTTCCTTCACAAGAGTCTGGGATCAGTTCTTTGAGGATCCTGGAGAATCTTTGTAAAATCTCAGGGGGCATAGGTTCCATCTGTATTACTGGGGAGAAGGGAGGAGGAGGAGGAGGAGGAGGAGGAGATTGGATTTATACCCCACCCTTCACTCGGAGTCTCAGAGCAGCTTACAAACTCCTTTCTCTTCCCCTCCCCACAACAGACATCCTGTGAGGTAGGTGGGGCTGAGAGAGCTCTGAGAGAACTGCTCTTTCAAGGACAGCTCTGACAGAACTATGGCTTGCCCAAGGTCATCCAGCAGCTGCAAGTGGAGGAATCAAACCTGGTTCTCCCAGATTAGGGTCTGCACACTTAACCACTACACCAAACTGGGTCACAACAAGTAGGGAGGACAACAATGAAACACAAGGCATCAAAATCAGGACAGGGACAAGACAAAGGGGTCGGGCAGGACTTGCAACAGGCCAGGCCCTACTATGGATGTGTAAAATTTTTAATTGGGACATATCATGAGTCCAGGGAAACCAGTAAAGATGATGAAGTCATTTGCTTCCTGGGAGACAAGAATGTTGCCATTAGATGACAAGGGATCCTGGATCAGATATTAAGAATTCCATATGTGTGCCTCTGGGGGAAAAAACCCTCTATATAGCAGGGTTTCCATTTAGAAACTGTAACAGTCGATCATATGACGTATCACACTCCATCACTAGCAGCTGGAATCTACAGTGCTGGTGTATAACATGTCATGTGAACAGTCCTAATGGCACAATTTTATTTTATTTTTTATTTATTATTTTATTTCCCCACAAGGGGAATCGCCTCCGGCAAAATTGATTTTTGGTGGCATTAATAATAATAATCATCATCATCATCACCATCATCATCATCACCATCATCATCATTATCATCATCATCATCATCATCATTATTGCATTAGCAAGAAAGCCATAGCAACTGTACAGAATTAAAAAAAACAACCAAACAAACAAAAAAACCCCAGCAACACACACTTAAAATTATCAAATTTGTATATAGGTCGACAGTTATCAGCAGTAAACTAATTAAACTCAGGGAGATTTGTTTTCTTAATCACCGCAGCTAGAAAGGAAGCCACTATAGCCGTGGTTTGATTGTCAGGGAAGTTATCAGACAGTAGCACTGAAACTGCCCAAGGAAGGAGGGGAAGCTTTTCTTTTCTCATAACGGGAATGATGTATCTCTCTCTTTCCTTATTCCACTTAGGGCAGAAAAGCATTATATGATCCATAGTTTCTATGGTGGCATTAATAAGGAAGAAGGGTTGCCAGCTCCAGTTCCTGGAGATGTGGAGGTAGTACCTGGGGATGGCAGAGTCTGAGGAGGGAACTCAGGGGGATTTGATGCCGTAAAGTCCACCCTCTGTACCTGTCGTTTTATCAGGGAGAATTGATCTCTGTAGACTGGAGATCAGTTGAAATTCTGGGAGAACTCCAAGCCCTTCCTTGAAGCTGGTAACCCTGTGAGGAAGCTGTCCCATTCGAAGCAGCCACACAAGCTCATTTGTAAAACACAAGCGTTATATGACCAACAAAACGATCTAATCCTTACCTTTGGCCACAATGTTGATCGAAACGGTACACATATCTTCTGTCATGATATTGGGGGAGGGGGGGGGAGTTCAGTTCAGTTTATTTCTACAGTCCTTAGACCAGTCATACAAAAAGAAGTACACCTTTACAATAGTCCAAGATTTTAAAATACATCAGTAAAACATTAAAAGCAGATTAAAATGTAGTCTAATCAAACTGCTATATCTAACTAGCTACCTTAGAATGTCGTGATCTCATTTGGAGGGGGGGGAGAATTGCAGATTGGGAAGATTTATTATTTATTTATTTATTTAAATTTATAACCCGCCTTCCCCGCGAACAGGCTCAGGGCGGCGTATTATCTAGGTACATTTATTCTATACCATATCATGTATGGACCCACAGCTATAATATAATCTCACCTACACTCCCCCTCTTCCTCACTTTCATCAATGGTAGCCCTCGCTGAGTATTTTACCAGACTACCATTTATTAGGAAGCTAGAGTCTGGTTGTCAAACACTTTGCAGGTGGTTCCTTAAACAGCTGGGATTGATGTAAAACTCCAGAAGCTGAGTCTTAATGATACAGAAATTATCATAACTCATTTTTGGGGCAGGGGAACCAGGCTGGTTTCAATTAGCACAATTAAAGCAAGCAACATGCCAAGACTGAGCGAAGAAATGTCAGACACTCAGCAACTGTGTTTTTATTTCTTTAGTAATTTATTGCTTTAGCACAAGGCTGTGTTCACTGAGCTAAGTGAATGCCAATGTGTGTATTTAAGGAAATCAGCTGGGATTGAACTCCTCATGAACCTCACTTGAACCTTGACACAAATAAACCTTATCATCTGATGCTCTTTTGCTGGGTGTTAGAAATTTCCCACCCTGTGCATTCCAAGCAGCCAGCTGCTTTTCTTAGGTTATCTTGTAGCAGAAAGAACACTTTAGACCTAAGGAAATGTCAGTCCCAGGTGTTGGAAATATGTGTGTTGCAAGGTCTAAAAGTCAGTCAATATAGGGCTAATGTGTGTTTACCTTGTGTGCTATTGTTTAGGCTGACCTGGAAGGAAACTTGGGACAGAGCCAATGGAAACAAAGCCAGCTAAACTGAAGTCTGTTTACTCACAATCAGGGCTATTTTGGGGCAGGAACAGAGTTCCGGCTGGCTCCCAAGTTGGCCATGCCCAGCAGGAACTCATTAGCATAATAGGCCACACCCAACAGCAGAAACTCATTAGGATTGGCTACATTAGGGGTGTGTGGCCTGA
Source organism: Gekko japonicus (assembly GCF_001447785.1). Classification (NCBI taxonomy): domain Eukaryota; kingdom Metazoa; phylum Chordata; class Lepidosauria; order Squamata; family Gekkonidae; genus Gekko; species Gekko japonicus. The sequence continues at coordinate 46,213 of NW_015164700.1, forward strand.
CATGCAAAGGAGTTCCTGCTACAAAAAAGCCCTGGGTTTTGACAACAAACAAGGTAAACAGAATAACAAGCGAAAGGTGGGTGTGGCTGGATGACCACACTTATGGCAACATGGGGGTGTGGCCTAATGTGCTAATGAGCTGTGCTGTCAGGGGTGTGGCCCAATATGCTAATGAGTTCCTGTTGTTGGGTGTGGCCTATTATGCTAATAAGTTCCTGCTGGGCTTTTTCTACAAAAAGAGCCCTGCATTGGTTAATGTATTCAGGTGATTTTCTTCTAGGGGTCAAGAAGAAGAAGAATCTTCATTGTTGTAGACTGTGTGGTCAAAGTTGCAAGCATGTAGTCCTAGGTGTCTTTGTTGTTTTGTAGATTTCCTGTGAACCCTTCCCTTAGAAATAAAGATTTTTACATAGAAGAAAATGCTTCCTCTCCTGTGAAGCAAAGATCCATTGCAATCTCTGAATGTTTAACTATTTTATCAATTTTTCCAACACCAGGGAATGAAGACACACAAAGATTATCAATCAACCTGGATTTAGCAGCTAAAGATATAGCTGTCGTAAGAGCCAAAGTAGCAAAACAAGCTAAGATGCTCACATAAAAAGATGCACATGTTGAGATAAAATAACTGGCAGCAGAAAAACGTTGCTCCAAAAAATGAACACAGTGGCTATTTAAATGTTTAATCTCACCCTTGTGCTGAAAATTTTCTCTGTCAAGCACCAAAAGAACATACCCAGCATCTGCTGCCAAATATGAAAAAGTCTGTTTTTAATACTAAAAATGAATATGGATCCCATCACAACTTGATCAAGTGACTCCCATTTGATCATTGCTGACTTTCTTGACTTTCCTTGGGGAATGCTATTACCAGATTCTCCTCCAAACTCATCCAGTTCAACTTCCCTCTGGAAAAGCAATATATATTTCAATCGACTGGCAAGTGATATATCAGACAATGTTATTGCTCTTGTCTTGCCCATGCAGGTATTATATGTGTCCCTCAAGCATCACTTCATGGTCCCCCCACCAATCTCTGGAAGTTCCACCTGGCTTTTTTGTTTATGCTAATAAATGAATGCAAGCAGAGGAAGTGGGCTTATGATATGGCACTCTGGGTTTTTTTAAAAAAGTGTACCTACTAAACTGGTAACGTTGGAGAGATTGTATAAGAAAGGCAATTTCCTATCCCAGGTAATGGTTACCTTGAAGTCATGTTACAATCCATTATCTTTATGGCCATGAGCCAATCAGTCCCTAATCTTCCCCGCCAAAAGGGCACTTGCTTTTTTCTTTTTTCTAATCGTTTCTTGAAAACCTATCTTCCAAGCTTAATAGAAATGGGGGGAATGGAATTTGAAAAGTCACTTCTCCTTGAACAGTGAAATAGCAGCAGCAGCAGCAGTTAAGGCCCCGTTCACACGGAGCATTTACCACGCTAAAGATATGGATGATAGGCGGATTTTCCGGACATGATCACACCGCAACATCTGGGAAGTGTAGTGCACCCATGGCTAACCCATGGCTTCTTGCCGAAGATATGGAGTAAAAAACTAGTACATACGATGTGCTGGTTTCTGGAAAATATGGGGCAAGGGCGGGCGTCTGATCGTGTTTCCACTGAAATCCCGCTGCATCCGGTGCCCGCCCATGTCCCATTGCAAACCAGGTTTTTTTTTAAGTCTCCACAGGATGTGCACAAACGCCCACCAGCACATGCGCACACTGTGGTGAGGGGGAAAAAATCCCGTTTACCACAGAAGCGGTGCCTAGGAATTGCCAGTGTGATTGCGCCGTGCCTCTTCTTTGCCGTGCTGCAGGATAGCCGTGTGATCGTCTCCTAACAGCATACCCATGGGACCTCCACGGGACATGTGATCGGGCTGCCACGTGTTACTTTGCTCCGGGACAAACAGCCACACTCCCCCCCCCCCGCATTAGACCGGGACCTAAGAAAAGCTGAAGTGTTGCCTGTTAGGCAATTCCCGCTCCCAAACAGCTGCTTACCCATGTTTAAAAAATTACATATGCACAGTTGCGTTGAAAAGGGAGCAGCTCCCTTTTATTCCTAACCCCATCTGGTTAGAAAGTAGGCGCAGAAGCCTTTTTTGACGTTCAAATAGTTTCTGATTGGATTGGGGCAACTGCCTTCAAACCACTGAAGACTTTAAGGTTGATGTAGCAAAAACGGCTGTTTCATTTATATACTGCTTGTGCCCAAACCCCCGAGTGGGAAGAGGCTTGGAAACAAGCAACTGCAGTGCAAAAATGGCAGGCAGGAAGAGGGGTTAATCTCCACTTGTCCCTCTCACAGCCGGTTTGCTCTAATAAAAGTGACATTTGAAGTCTGGGTCCATAAAATGTATGTGAGTCCTAACTTCAATGAGACATCACATCTAACGTGAGACACTGGTGATGTGGCAGTGTTGGAGGAAACAACACGCAGGACATGAAGATGTTCAGTTGTTTCTAAATTTTGGAGGAAGGGTCTATATAAAAAACAGTGTATTATCACCAAGTTTCCTAAATGTTAAAGAATAGCCTCTAATTCTAAGAAACCTTCCTTAAGAATATGATCAAACAAGGGAAGAGGCATCCTGGAGCCACAGTGAAATACCAATCACAGAAGGAAGTATAGTAATAAACTGGAAAACAAAGGGGGGGGGGGAATAAAGGCTTGGATCCGCTGGGGCATTTCTGAGACAGAAGAGTTCTTGCCTGCCGTGAGTTAACTTTATCACCTCTTCCGCCCCACTGCAGCCCAAATGCCCCCCCCCCCCAACAACATTTCAAGGGGGCGCTGGGGGTACATTGAGAGAGAGATGACAAAGTCATGCTCTGTGAATAGAAGTCCTTCTACTTACAGAAACACTCTGGTGGATCAAAGCCAAAGAAGTGAGTCAGATACTGTTCTACAACTAGCAGTCCATGAATATGTAGTTATCAAATAAGAGCCGAAAGGTATATATTTTTAATTAATAGTGTTAGCATATTTCTGTGCATTTGATCAGATATTATCCTATAGGGCCAATTCTCTATGCACACCAGTTGGGATGTGCAATCGTTGCATGAGTTCACTTTCCTTGCATGGGAGGGCTGCCAATGGGAAGAGAATTTATCACATCTTGGAGTAGTGAGCATGAGCCAGGGTGATGAAGTTGTTAGTGCTGCCTGTTTTAATGGTTACTTTTGATATTTTTGTGATTCCATTATTGTCACCACACATCTCCTGGTAGGAGCTACCAGCACATGACCTCTGACGAAGATCTCAGGGCACCACCAGGAAGAAGGGGCCTCTTCAAGCCTTCATAGTTCAGCACCCACACCTCAGATTCTGCTCAGAAACTATCTGGAAGCTGAAGATTATTATTTTTTAATCAGTAAAATAATGTGTTCTTTAGGGAGGCTAATAATCTGACTGCTGTCTTCTGAATTAAATGCTTTTCAAAAGGCAGCCCTATATAAAATACATCGTAGTAGTCCACTTTGGAAGCTTCCATGGCATGGATGGATCTTTCCCAGAAGTATAAGCATTGCTACCTGGTGTATCAAAGATGCAGCTGGTGCACCAACTGAAGTGGGTGGAAGGGACTTGAGCTTCCGGGAGCAAAGCAGAATTCAGCAGTACCCCACAAGCAGTGTTCCCTCTAAGCTGAGTTAGTGTGAGCCAGCTCATAGGTTTTTAGCCTCCGACGCACACATTTTTGTCTTAACTCAGGAAGGATGGCTCCAGAGCCAACTAATTTATGTAGTAGCCTAATCCCTCGCTCACAACTTTATTGCCAGTAGCTCACAAACTAGAATTTTCACTCACAAAACTCCACAGCTTAGAGGGAACATTGCCCCCAAGCTGTAAATTTGATCCTCAAAGATGTAACACAACACCATCTATAATCCACTGAAAATCAGCTCCAGAGTCAACTAGTAAGCCACCCCTCATAATTTCCCCCATCTTCTGTGGGGTGAGGTCCAGCTAATCCTGTCATTCAATCTCAGTCTTTACTAAAACCGGTTATAGACAAAGTCACGATTCGCATAATTCACAGTAAATATAATTTATTTATTTATTTATTATTCACATTTCTATCCTGCCCTCCCCGGAGGCTCAGGGCGGCTTACAGGGCGTATCGCCAGATAAAACAGTAAAACAATACCAAATAGTAAAATACATCACCATTAAACCAATTTTGGTGCTCCTCTCAGTCAATTTCCAAATTCCAAATTACACTTTCTAAAAGCAAGATGGCCACCCCTTACACCTCCCGTTCTCGCCCATAGTGCAGCGATTATGGGGCATTGATGGAACGTGCCGCCTCCTGATGTCCATATATGGGGCATTGATGGTAGACTAGTGCGTTGGTAGTG
>NW_015164700.1:50614-57667 GCF_001447785.1 Gekko japonicus
TGTTGGGTCCCCGACCGTAGTGCCCTTGGGGGAACATGTGGGGCAAGGCGGTCCCTTAGGTAGACTGGTCCCTGACCATATAGGGCTTTAAAGGTAATGACCAGCACTTTGAAGCGAACCCGGTAAGCTATTGGCAACCAGTGCAGCGCTTTCAGCACCGGCTGGATGTGATCATGTCTAGGAAGATCCATCAACAGCTTGGCTGCAGCATTCTGCACTAGTCGCAGCTTCCGAATTTGCGACAAAGGCAGCCCCATGTAGAGAGCGTTACAGTAGTCTAGCCTCATAAGTACAATATGGTAGGTAGACAATAATTAGATGAGTGAATAGATTCAAAATTATTAGAATACAAGAAGGGGGACCCGTGATACTCATGGGGGGGGAGTATTCCCCACAGCTTCCGGCCTGCAGAAGCAGGAGGAGCTCCACAGGAGGAGGAAGCGGCAGCAGGTGAGCCCAGCAGGCGGACCCAGCAGGGCCGCCAAGCTTTCTCCCTCCTCCCTCTCCCCTGGTGGCGAGGCCCGCCAAGACGAAATCTATTTATACTTAGAATCACAGAATCATAGAGTCAGAAGGGACCTCCAGGGTCATCTAATCCAACCCCCTGCACAATGCAGGAAATTCATGAAACCCCCCCCCCCCCCCCCCCCCCCCCCCCCCCCCCCCCAGCAGCGGCGAGGCCTGAGTGCCCTGGCAAGCTTTCTCCCCCTCCCCCCAGCGGCAGTGAGGCCTGAGCGGCTCACAGCTGCAGGCCCGCCAAGCCTTCTCCTCTCCCGGTGGTGGTGGCAGCAGCAAGAGAGTTGCCAGGGCATTCTCTGTGCATGCGCAGGGAATGCTCTTTTAATTCTGGGGGAATTTAAGAAACCCTCTATGCTTGTTTGAATGTTGTTTGGAGAAGATTCTTTTAAAGCAGTGCGGAGGTGCAATGACAGTGGAGCCGCCCCGAAAGGACGATAAACATATGTGGATGTGCAAAAGTATGCTAGCACTGTTGAGGTGTGAAAACGACACCAAATGTAGACAGCTTTTTTGAAGACAGATTCAAAAGGCTGGGACACCGGTGGGAAAGACAAGTGCAGATTCAGCCTTAGATTAGATGGGGCATCCAAAACGCCAGACAATCTTTCCTTTCCTTTCCTTTCCTTTCCTTTCCTTTCCTTTCCTTTCCTTTCCTTTCCTTTCCTTTCCACTTTTCCCTGATATGCCTGATGTTACTTTATGTATACCACATATAATGTATGCAGAGATATCATATATTTTTGCAGTATTTGAAACTTGTGTACCAAACTGTGTGCACACAGCAGCAATACACATGCACAAAATAACGTCGTCATGCTTCTGACTGTTACAGGCTATGTTCTGCTGTGTCTCTGGCATCAATATTTCTCTCCCGCCCTCATTTTCTCCCCCTGCTCCCCTACCCCGGCCCCATTCCCAAGAGGGCTGCAGGAAGTGGCTATGTTATTAATAAACTCTCCACTGCCACAAGCCCTTCACCCACAATCTCACACTGCTTCAGCACTTTTCCTTCCTTTATTTAGTATCCCATTTCACAATGGAAGCCAATCACTTGCTGCAACCGATTACAGGGAAATGAACTCTAAAACCACACTGAGTGAATGATAGAAGGTAAATGTGCAATGTAATTTCAGATTCATCTGTTTCGCTACAGCCCTGTATGTGGATACAAAGAATGTGCATGCAGAGAGAGAGTGGGTTTGTGCCCACTAGCCCTGCCCCTGCCTTCAGTATAACATCAGCAGAAGTCCTGCAGGCGTGATCCTCCTTCTCACTGTACACTGTACACACACAGTCAGTGTACATGCAAGTCCTATGACTAGGCTTACCGTTTACCGGCTTATGGCGGGAGTCCTCCGGGTGATCGCTCTGGTTGCTTGCTGATGCTCAGCTGGTTGGCAGGCAGAAACAGGCCAGCCAGATGGGGGTATGCAGTCATTCTGGCACAACTCAGTAGTGATGGAGTCACATCAGGGGCACTGCTATAGCTCAGCCAGGGGTGGCCAAACTGCAGCTCGGGAGCCGCATGCAGCTCTTTCATACAGTCTAATGTATAACGTTCATAAAAAGCAAATTTGCATATTTCCAATAAAAACGTGTGTGTAATATTTGTTCATGTCTTGCGGCTCTCAAGCATCTGACGTTTATTCTGTCTGGCTGTTAATTTAAGGAAGTTTGGCCACCCCTGGCACAGCCTAAAACTCTATGGAAACCAGAGAGTTTGGGTGTGAGTCCTAGAGTGTCACCCTGGTGCATTGCCATCACTTCCCATTCATTCTAGAAGTTGCATCCTAACCCAGGATAAAGATCACTCATCCCTCTATAAGTTCCCATCTCTCCCCCCCATCCCCCACTAGTTGCCATGCCATGCCTGGTAGCACTACTATAACCTCTTGTATTGACTGAAGCACAGAGCCAAAAACTTTCCAGGTATAATATCAAAACAAGATGACCCCCTGGTCATCTTACATTCAGATACTAGTTACAGTTACGGGGATTGTCTTGCATTCAGGGTTATCCTGGGTTCAAGTAAACATGGTAAGTATGGTAACAGTGTAATGAACACATAGAGAGGCAGTAGGAAGAAGTGCACTGGCTCTGCTCTTCATTCATGCATGTTGCCCACACGTGGACAGAGAACACCTATGCACAGGGGTCATTTCGTAGAAAAAGAGTTGCAGGAGCTCATTAGCATGACTCATTAGCATAACTCATTTGCATATGCCACACCCCTGACATCACCGGAAGTGTGTCAGAAGGCAACACCCACCGCTCAGGCGCCACTGAACTGGTTTGGATTGCTAGCTATTGGGGGGGGGGGAATGTGCAGATCTGCCCTCACAGAGGAGGGAGAGCTTGTACCTGAATAAAAATTGGTCTTAAATGTGCCACTGGACTGTTTTGTATTGCTAGTTATGGGGGGCGGGAACGTGCAGATCTGCCCTCACAGAGGAGGGAGAGCTTGTACCTGAAGGTGGGCTGGAGGGGGCTCTGCAACTTACCTGGCTGCTTCTTGCTCCTCGTCGCCCAACTGAGGGCTGCTGGGAGTAGGGGGCAGGGCTTGTTGCATGTGCCTGCCCCCTGGGCTCCTTACTGCCCGAGCTTTGCTCCTGTATGCTCCCGCAGGAAATGACTCCTGCCTATGCATTTATAAGTCGTATGCATATAGAATCCATACTAGTATTCAGAAACATCCAAAAAGCATTGGTTCCAGACATGGAAATGGATCCCATATGTACACAGTTTATATAAGCAGAGAGGCCTGTGCTCATATATGCCAAACTCATATAAGTGGAGCAGGACCTGTTCCTGCTCCCTCTCTATATGAGTTGGCCCTGAACCCATTAGAGTTGCCAGCCCTACCAACAGGGGGGTTCACCGGCAACAAGATAATGTTATTTCTGGTGTGACCCAGAAGTGATGTCATCACATGGGGTAATTCTCTAGCACTCAACCAAAACTCTATGGTTAATCACTGTGGTTCAAAAACTGAAATGTTACCCCTACTTGGTGATGTCATCTCCTGGTTGTCATCTCCTGCCAATCCAGGAGATCTGGCAGTCCTAAATGTCAAAATACAGGACAACGTATAATGAGTGTAGAAGGCTTCTTTCTCTTTCCTTCCTTCTCTCCCTACCTGTAAACATCATATAGTTTTTTGTGATATTTACTGAGAAGGATTGTTTATGTGGTTAATAAAATGTGCAGAGAGAATGTATTCAGATCTTTTTAATATTAAACATTTTAATTGTCCTTATCAAACCACCTTGAGCCAAGAGGTGTATATACATATTTTAATAAATGAATATATGAAATATACATTATTACTCCTATCCATATTATTTATTGTAATTGATTTCAGTGGGAAACCCATGTCTGTCTCTAACAATTTTCGTACTCAGATCAAATCAGAGTGAAATTCGGAGTGAAAATTGGAGTGAAATTTGTCCTCCCAATTAATCAGAGTGAAACTACCGTTCAGTAAATCCTGATTTTATAGGCAATGAGGGGTGCCATCCTAGGGCCTATGTCCCCTTGCCTTGCAAAGAACTACTCCTTGAGGCATTCTCCCTTCCCCTCAACTTGTAACTGTCCAGGACAGGCAGTCGGTTTTCTGTAAAGGTTTTCTCTGCCAAGTGAGCTGTGGAGGTATATGAATGATGCGGATACAGAGTGGCCATCATTCTCTCATTGTGTGTCTGCTTATCAAAAGGGAACCTGTTTGTAGGAGAGGATTCAATCCCCATTTGTTATTACAGGACTCTGAATAACCCAGAGTTCTCCATACAGCGGAAGGTGGTGTGGTTCCTGTGTTCTTTCCACTGTTGTGTTTGGGTGTGTGTGTGTGCTTGGATGCATGTGTTTGCATTGGCATGTTTTGGTGGCTGTTTCCATGTTGCCCCGTGTCTGTGGGCAGAGTCACTAGTATCTCCAATGCAGTTCCTATGCTCATATCTCCTGAGAGCTGGGTCTTTCTGCCATTTCTTGTCTCTACTGATAGATTCAGGTGGGTAGCCGTGTTCGTCTGAAGCAACAGAACAAAGTTGGAGCCACTAGACCAACAAAGTTTAGTTCTGGGTATAAGTTTTCATGCACATGCACACTTCATCAGATCGGATGAAGTGTGTATGCACACGAAAGCGTATACCCAGAATTAAACTTTATTGGTCTTAAAGGAGCCACGGGACTCAAATTTTGTTCTTTTGTCTACTGAGTAAGCATAAAGATGCCAAATAATTAAAGCCATTCCAAAATATTTCTACAGGTTACCTATTATTGTAATTTTCAATGACTGGATAAATTATGTTAAAGATATTTAAAGAACAGATAATATTTGTACTGGATATTAATTTGTTAATTTCCAAATGCACCCTCCATTTTTTTTACTCCCTCTTGTACGTTACTGAGCTCTGCATGAAAAAATACAAGCCTGCCTACACTGCTATTTGAAGAAGGATGCACTTCCACACTTCCTGATCAATAAACAGATTCCAAACAAAAAAATGCAGACAATCCATTGCTGCAATGATAGATGATTACAATAACAGAGTGCCTTCAGTTTGGTCTTCAAAGCCAACCTGCCAGATCAACTTTAACTGCTTTAGCCTTCTGCTTACACAAAGTTAAAATAAGGGTAAGTGGCACTGCTTATATTCTCCCCCTATTGCAATACCCCCTCCAGACATATGGAGCACCCAAGAGGGCAACTAGAACTCCCTGGGATCATTTCAAGTCAGGAACCCCCCCCCAACCTTCTCCCAAGACAATATGTTCCTGATTTGAATTGGGTCCTTTGTACCTGGGAATTTATTTCACAGTGGGAAACGTGCAATCTCTGACAGCTTGGAAGGCCTCGTGGTGGACCCAAGGACCATATAACTGTATAGTTAGGCCCCACAGCCTAGCCACCCCTTACAGGTTTGTTTGTTTTTCCCCCCGCAAGACTGCATTGTGACTGCATTTGGGCTTTGTGCCTCCATGACCTTTTACTGCCCACCCCCCAGGCTCAACGGAAACTTCTGTTCTTTTTTAAGGCAACAATACACGTAGTTTGTAAGTAAAAGAAAGAAGTATGGCTTTTTTATTTCATTCAATACCCACTTTGTTAATTCAAAGTCTGCGAGGCGTGTATGAAAAATAGGGCTTTGGCATGGGCGTGGGGGGGGGGAGCTTCCACAAACCACTTTCTCATCACATTTCTCCATCACTGTCTCCATAACAGTGGGGTTTGATCAGCTTTCTCCTTTGGGTAATAGATCAATCAGCATTATTTCCAGCACCTCCCAGGGCCCTCTTCTAATTGTCATTACGTTAGTTAAGTAATTAATTTGGAGCAGACTGGGTCGAAATGTTCAGAAATTAATCTGTTACAAACACAAAGAGGAAGAGAAATCAGGTGAGCTGGCACTCATAGAAACAATTGGTGATACTGCCGGAGCACAATATTTCAAAGGCAGTATGAAATCTCTGATAAAGGATGGTCAGCCTAACTCCTGACAACATCCAAAGTGGCTGAATTCCTACTGAAATAGGAGACCCCTGGCAAGCATTTTAATGGGGAAAGGGAAGCCTGACCAAGGATCCCGTTCCCTCTTACCTATTTGGCCTTCTGGGAGAGCTGCAAGAGTTTGGAATGTTGTATGAATGGAAACATTAACTGTGCACCAAAGTAATAAATATTTCACAGCCAGGCAAGCAGATTTCTGTGGTATGCAGGAATGTTGCAAATCAAGCAGATTTTCATGATTTTTCTTCTTTTGCCTAATTTGTTCCATAATCTTTCCGGTTTCCATCGTTCATTCTTCTTAGACTATACAGGCAACTGAAGCCTTGCTCTACTACTGGAATTTTTATTCTGCATTTCCTCTGAGATCTACCAGACATTGGCCACACACATTCAAGTACATCATTGTGACAAGGGGCTAGAAACTTGATTATTATTTTTTAATCAAAAACTGAGGTTCTTAGGAAATGGTATAGTGTACATTTGGGACAGGATGCAGACCACACACACAGACACACACACCTACTTATCCAACTCTTCTGGTGATGTAGTAGGAATCCTAAATTGCTGCCTGTGGTAAAATGACTAAGAGTAAGCAAATTGAAACTAAACCCTGGAAAGACAGGTGACGTCATCACGCCAGGCATGTTGGCCCGATCCGGGCACTTTGGGGGCAGGGTTCTCCCCGCCGGCCAAATCCAGGCCAGCAGGTCGGGGACCCTTTGAGCGGGCAAACCCCCACCCCACAGGGACCTGGCAGCCTTACCATCATGACTGCTTGCAGGTTCTCCACTGGACAAGTGAGCTTGGCCAAAAGTCCAGCAGCATGCAAACAGGCCATTGTTTTCCTTGGCTGGGGGAAGGAAGGAGGGAAAGCAGAAGACAGAGGGGCAGATAAAGGTAGGTTGGCTGTAGGATGGGTTGGCTGTTGGATACCTTCCCCCTTTGTGTTAACGTATCTCCTTATTCCTCCATCATACCTAAAATGAAATATTAGCAGAGGTCATTTCGGGGGGGCTCAGCAGGGGATC
>NW_015164700.1:57844-82038 GCF_001447785.1 Gekko japonicus
GGGACCGTTGGGGGCGGGGTGTGTGGCCTTATGTCACACTTCCGGTGATGTCAGGGGGTGTGGCCTTATGACACACTTCCGGTGATGTCAGGGGGTGTGACATATGCTAATGAGTTATGCTAATGAGTTCCCATAGCTCTTTTTCTACGAAACGACCCCTGAATATTAGCATATTTTCTTCCGTGAGAAGACAAATAACTTTTGTACACATTAAGACTTTGTGCACCTCTCATAGAGATATGAAAGTACAGGAAGCAGATGACACTTCTACTTCCTGTTCTAAAACATCTCTGGCCCAATCTGCATCTAGCATTTGCTCCGCTGTTTTACCAAACCCACACTGGAACAGAAAAGGATGCGGCTCAAAACCACATTCAAATACCCCAGGCCAATGCCATACTGACTGCAGAGTCACACCTGAACCGAGAGATCAAACAAAGTGAAAGCGGCATGCAGTCCGGACACTGCCATAAAATCCAACGATCAATCAAAGTGAAAGTGGCATGCAACATAGAGGGGAATTTCTGTTCCAATGTGGGTTTGGTAAAACAGGGGAGCGAATGCTAGATGCAGATTGGGCCTCTGTGACATCTGAACCAGCTTTTGGACATGCTTAGATTCCTTGCACATATGTAGAAATGTCAAAACAAACATTCAGAAACAAAGGTTACACAGGAATGTTTTGCTGGATTGGGAACCTAAGTTACAATGTTTTGATTTTTTCCCCCCAGTGCCAAATGTACCAGTTCTGTGCACCTAACATTCAGCAAATTCATAGAGAATGCATCAGTCACTCTGCTGTGACCAACAGGATCCGTCTGGATGGCACAGCCCAGAAAACAGTCACCATAGCACAAAATCATAACTTCAGTAGGACATCCTTTCTTGGAGACCTTTTCCTCTCCACTTCTGCTTTAACACTAAAATGCTAGATCAGCTATGTATGATGCTGTCGGTGTTGAGTTTCCCATAAAGTGCTGTGGAACTCGGTCAGTACATTCAGGAAGCTCTTCCATTCAGGAATAAAGGATGTGTTTTCAAATGAGGGACGATATTCCTGTGCAGCTATCTATCCAAACTTGTGTCGATTCCATTGACGCTTCAGTCACTTGAAGATAATGGACTGGTGTCAGAGAGAAACATCTTTTTTCTAAAAGCTTTTCATCAATCCTAGATGCTGAGGAAGCTTTTCGCTTCCGTGAAAGTGGCAGGAAGGAGAAGTGGCGGCACAATCGCATCACAGTTGCAAGAACCTTGATTATAGCCATGTTGGCTCCTTTGCTTACTTCTGCTTCCTAGTGTGCCCTGACCTGGATGGCTGAGGCTAGCCTGATCTCATCACATCTTGGAAATGAAAGAAGGTCAGCCCTGGTGAGTACTTGGATGGGCGACCACCAAGGAAGTCTAGGGTTGCTGGGCAGAGGCAGGCAATGGGAAACCACCTCTGTCCATCTCTTGCCTTGAAAACCCTATAGGATGACCATAGGTCAGCCGCAACTTGATGGCACTTCCCATCACCACACCATAGAGCAGGCCTTGGAGCGATGAAAGATCTTGCAGGATCCAGGTCAGATAAAGGAATAAAAGAAAAAATACTGCATTTACTCAAATACAAGACTAGGGATTTTTATCCCCCAGGTAGGGCATAAAAAGAGGGCGTCATCTTAAATGTCCATACAAGTTACAGTTATGTCCAATAATAAAATTATTTTTATATATACCATTATGAGAGGGGGGCCATTTTACATGCAGCAGCATCTTCCTGTCAAGTAAATACAGCAATAAGGCACTCAAACAACCCCTGTGGAGAGAGACACAATCAAGTGGAACAGCAGGGGGTAGTATTTTATTCGAATTCTTCCCAGGTGCCTAGAACTTGAAGCATGGACGGCTTCAAAAGGGAATTAGATAAGCATATGGAGCAGAGGTCCATCAGTGGCTATTAGCCACAAGGTATAGATAGGGACTCTGGGGCAAGTGATGCTCTGTCATCTTGGTGCTTGGGAGGGGTCAACAGTGGGAGGGCTCCTAGTGTCCTGGCCCCACTGGTGGACCTCCTGATGGCACTGGTGTTTCTGGCCACTGTGTGATACAGAGTGTTGGACTGGATGGGCCTTTGGCCTGATCCAACATTGGCATCTCTTATGTTCTTAACTCCAAAATGGGTAACTGGGGAAACAATGAAGTAGGGACATGGGCAGGATGCCAACAGAGTTGGTAGGTAGATCAGAAGCACCAACATGTATACCTGATGAAGGAACAGACCTGGATTTCTGTACAAGCTAAGTAAACTTCAGATTATGGGGAGCCTCTAAATGTAAAAAAACCCCTGAATTATCATTTGGGGTTACTGCTATGGGGGCTCTTAAACTTGATCTAGTTTAGGGCCTCATCGAGTCTTACTCTGGACCCACAAAAGGAAGGAACTACAGGGAGAGGCATTCTAGAAAGGTGGGACCCACAAGCATATTATTGAAATGATCAACTTAAAACTTCCTCTGATCAGGGGGTCAGTATGGTATAATGGTTAGTACATGGATTGGATTCTTGGAGACCCAACTTCCACGCCCTCACTGTGCCAGGAGACCTTGGGCTACTGACTCTCTTTCTGCCTAACTTATTTCACAGGGCTGTTGAAAAGATAAAATGAGGAAGGAAGCAGGGCTATTTTGGGGCAGGAACGCACAGGAACAGAGTTCCGGCTGGCTCCTGAGTTGGCCACGCCCAGCAGGAACTCATTAGCATAATAGGCCACACCCAACAGCAGGAACTCATTAGGATTGGCTACATTAGGGGTGTTTGGCCTAACATGCAAAGGGGTTCCTGCTACAAAAAAAGCCCTGGATTTTGACAACAAACAGGGTAAACAGAATAAGAAGCAAAAGGTGGGTCTGGCTGGATGACTACACTTCTGGTAAAATGAGGGTGCGGCCTAATATGCTAATGAGCTGTGTCATCAGGGGTGTGGCCTAATATGCTAATGAGTTTCTGCTGTTGGGTGTGGCCTATTATGCTAATGAGTTCCTGCTGGGCTTTTTCTACAAAAAGAGCCCTGGGAGGAAGAATCTTATATGCTGCTCTGAGCTCCTTTGAAGAAGGGTAGGATTGAATGTACTAGATAGACGGAGGGAAGTTTCAGTGCAGATGTATGGACCCATATTGGCATTCCCCTCAAATGCTATTAAAATGGGCTGTACAGGTTCTAATGACTGTTCCAAGAACTCACAGTGGGATCCTGTTAAGTTGCATCTTTTCTGCATTCCCCTCCCCAAGTTCAGAAAGCCCAATATTTGAGTGGGGTTTGTTTGTTTGTTCTTTTTTGCATAAAGTAATTGCATAAAGTAAATAGTAAATAGACAAGATGGTGAGTGGATGGTGGTGTACTGTTAAGCAGGTTTGAGGGGAAAATTAAGAATGGATGTCATTGCTTAATGTCTCTTTTTTTTCCATCATAATTACCTGAATTGTAGTACTGAGATTAGTGTAATGTCACTGTTGCTTGAAAATGGTATCGGTTCTAGTGAACCAATGTGGTGTGGGGGTTATAGTATTGGACTAAGAGCTGGGAGACCCTACCTCAAACCTGCAAAGCCCATGCTGCCATGAAGCTTAGGCCAGTTGGTCTCTCTGTCTAACCTATTTCACAGGGTTGTTGTGAGAATAAAATGAGGTCAGAAAAACCACGTTTGCCACTATGAACTCCTTGGAGGATAAAAATGAATAGGTAGATAAGAAGCATCCATACAACCAACAGAAATCCACTTAGAAAATAGGAGTCTTGTTTGTGTTGCTTCACTTCATGCATTAAGAGCAAGACATTGGCTAGTTAGACGTTTGGGGAGGAAGTGCTAAATATGCCATCTCAGAGTTTCTCCCCCCACGAGGCTAGTACAAAACTCTGCCTAGCCAATAGGAAACACCTATCTTCATGCATATTCAGTAATTAAATCAAGAACCCCCCCTTCTTCAGCGCCTTTACCTATCAGTTAAAATTTGAGCATGGATAACCAAGCTTGTTTGAATGAAGACGGGCTCTTCAGTGACTCCAGAACATTAACTCATACAGAGAAGATGAAGTTTGCGTCATCTGAAATTACAGCATTTGAAATAAGTGGTAAAGTATTTTCACTGACTGATAATGATAGACGATGTGGGAGAGATCACTAGTGAAACGTTAGAACACTTTTCATTGGAAAGGTTTAATTTGATTTTGTTGCATCACATGGCACTGTCTTATTTCAATAATTATCAAAAGAAATACAGTGGAATATCATGCTATTTCAGTGACTAATAGAAGGCTCATTGTACATTCAGAAGTTCTATACAAATCTATGTGTATTAGATGAATGGAGAGTGGCATGTATATGTATCAATCTGTTTTTATCTAGCAAAACAGAGACCCAGACCTTTCTGAGACATTACTTTTCTATATGTTGCCAGAAAAGTGACCAAGGAAATGTGTGTACCCCATTCACAGCAGATGCAAGACACACTTTTTAAAATTCAGATATTCATACCTTCAGGCAGATGCGCCATTACAATATAATCAGGAATTACTTTTTCTTGCATTCCAAGATAAACCTGATGTCTCTAGTAAACAAGGCTTAGGTGGTAAGTGGCTCTGTTTGTAGATCCAACACAATGGACAAATCAAGGGATGCTTTGGTTTCGTGCTAATGTTAACATGAAATTGTCGCATTAATTCAGTCTTGTGCATTGCTCAGCATGTGTCTAGATTGAGTTTACCCCATTCATTTACTTAATATACTTCTATACTGTTTTTCCACAACAGAAAAGTCTTTCAGAAAATGATGAGTCAATGCTGTGGAATGTTGGAGCATTCCCAGAAATAGTTTGATGCATTCCCATAATTAGTTTGATGCACCCAAATCCACTGAAAAGCCACCCATATTCTTTTTACTCACCTCACAGAAAAATGAGGGCGTGAAACAACTCCAAAACAAGGGATCTTAAGCCATTAGTACACTATGTGCTGAATGCACTCATTTGACTACCACAGAACAAGGTTCCAAGTAAACATGTATAGGGGTCTGTGACTTCTCTGTAGATCCAGAAAACAAGGAGGAAACAGTAGATCGTTATCTGGAAATAAAGCACAGTTTTCAAATATTTTAAAGAAGCAGAATATCATACCCTTGCCTACCCAAGAGTGCTGTTAACCCATACAAATTGATAACATTCATGTTGACTCACAAGTATGTCACTGATTTTAGTGCATTGGATCTTATGACTCTCTTGCTCTGGGAAAAGTAGCCTTGCTACTGAGCAAAGTCTCAGGAAGGGTCGCAGTCCTAAGGCCACTTCCCAGTGAGTAAGTCTCACTAAATAACATGGTACTTACTTCTGAGAAGACCTGCTTAGGGTTGTTCCCTTTCTTGCTTTGCAGAAGAAATCATTAGGACCTAATCCAGTGGCATTTTCTCCAAAATAACTGTGCACAAGATTGTAGCCTTTTGTTGTTGTTGTTGTTATTCAGTCACACAGTTGGGTCCGAAAGAACAATATATCACACCCTGTACACTGATCATTCAGAAATGACATATCTCCATTACCTATTTGTTTAATTTCTCCCACAAAACTTAGAACCAAAAAGCCAGAAAAAGTGTTCCAAAAGCTGCACGTGGATTATGGTTATGGTGTACCTGATTATGCTCACTGCAGGCTTCGGAATATTGGCTTATACAGGTAATCTGTCTTAAATGTTATCTAACTGTCCTGGATCAAACTGCACAGAACTTTTTCAGTATCTTGTTTGTAAATCTAGCTCAGTTAAAATGCTTAGGAAGAAAGGGAGAGTTTGGCACATGCCACTACCAGGGATGACATATTGGGGGGGGGGGGAGAGACATTTGTGTCAGAAGGGTAAACCCACTTTCTCCCAGGGAGGCATTGCAGATAAATCTGGCTTCCAGGAACCAATTCTCAATTGATTGCTGTATTTTAGACTATGAACAAATATATGTTGTCGAATTAGCATGTTCATAGACTGGGGAACTCCTACAAGATAATGACTCAGCCCTACCCCACTTTCTGGAGTAGGTATAAATTACCTGCCTACCAATGTTCCCTCTAAGCTGTGGAGTCTTGAGAGCAAAAAATCTACTTTGTGAGCTACTGACATTAAAGTTGTGATTTGGCTACTGCATACATTAGTTTGCTCTGGAGCCATCCTTCCTGAGCTGAGACAAAAATGTGTGAGCCGGAGGCTAAAAAAACTGTGAGCTAGCTCACCCTAACTCAGCTTAGATGGAACACTGCTGCCTACCATTTTTCTTCTCATCTTGACACAGAGAGTACTCCATCTTTCTGTGTTAAACCTCTGAGGATGCCAGTCACAGCTACTGGCGAAACATCAGGTCCTACAATGCCAAGACCACGGCCACACAGCCCGGAAAATCTACAGCAACTTATGAACAAATATGTTTATATCTTTGGGGGTGGGGTGGGGATGGTTCTCAACCACAACTACCCTAAAGTCTCAGGAAGGGTTGCAGTATAAATACTTGCACATGTCCAAACGAAACCCCTGTACATGTTAACATGATGCTTCACAAGTGTAATAAAATCTAAAACATATTGTGGATGGCAAAAAAAACCCCCAGAAAATAAAGGATTCACTGAGGACAAATTCCCATGGTACAAATAAATAACTCTTGCCTCCTAAACTGTTCCCCAGAAGCTTTCTCATTCAGCCAAATGTGAGACACATCTGTTTTCACAAGGACAATGACAGCCTGGGTACGTTTTTAAAATGTTTCCTCTACTACATGATATTAGTGACTTAAAAAAAAATATCCTGATGTTCCGTGAATGCTACAAAAGAGTTACTTTGGGAGACCAAATGGAACAAGTCTGGGCAAACCCGTTTTTCCAAAAAGCGTTTGGAACACTGTAAACACTTATGGAACCAGAAGACTAAGGGTCAGTTGATACGTTCATCTGCAGCATTGACTTCTTAGCTCTTGATGGTTCACCACTGAGCTCAGGAGCATTTGTTGTTGTTCAGTTGTTGTTCAGTCACACAGTCGAGTCCGACTCTTTGCGCCTCCATGGACCAGATCACACCAGGCCTTCCTGCCTTCCACCGTCCTCTGAAGTTGGCTCAACTTCATGTTCCTTGCATCAATGACACTGTCTAACCATCTCATCCTTTGCCGTCCCCGTCTTCTTTGACCTTCAATCTTTCCCAGCATCAGGGTCTTCTCCAGTGAGTGCTCCCTTCTCATTGGGTGGCCAAAGTATTTGAGCTTCAGTTTCATTATCTGGCCTTCCAGGGAACAGTCAGGGTTGATTTCTTTTAGGATTGACTGATTTGATCTTCTTGCAGTCCAAGGGACTCTCAAGAGTCTTCTCCAGCACCATAGTTCAAAAGAATCTATTCTTTGGCGCTTGGCCTTCCTTATAGTCCAACTCATGCAGCCATACATGACTACTGGGAATACCATTGCTTTGACCATGCGGACTTCTGTTGGCAGGGTGATGTCTCTACTTTTTATCATGCTGTTTAGGTTCGCCATCGCTTTCCTCCCAAGGAGCAGGAGTCTTTTAATTTCATGGCTGCTGTCACAGTCTGTGGTGAACTGGGATCCCAGGAACGTGATACCTTATGCGTACCTTATGCATAATGACAGCCAGTGCCATGTGATCGCTAGAACCTCAGACGAGGATCTGAGAGGCTCAGGTTCAAATCTCCACTCTGCCATAGAAGGTTGTTGGGTGGCCAGTCACACACTTTCAGCCTAATGCACCTCACAGGGTTGTTGTGAGGATAAAATGAAGGAGAGAACCATGTAAGTCACTTTAGAACCTTGTTGTGGAGGAAGGTGGGGTATAAATGAAGCAGATAAATCATGGTATGGGATCTGCTGCAGTGTGCCTACTCCCACAGGACTTGTGGTATGCAGAGGAAGCAGTTTGCCTGGGGATTCTGGAGGTCTTTTGTCATCTTCTGGGCATGGAGCAGGGGTCACTTGGGGTGTGCGTGTGGGGGAAGGTATTTGTGAATTTCCTGCATTATGCAGGGGGTTGGACTAGATGACCCTGGAGGTCCCTTCCAACTCTATGATTCTGAGGGAGCTGACAGAGTGGTTGCCTCCCATGTCTACATCAACATGCTCTAGAGGCTAGCAGTGCCTGATCACACAATCACTATCCTTCAAACTTGACTAGCAGGTAGCAGCGGCATGGGATTGGTCATATCAGTCATACTATGGCAACTCCTTTCTCAAAACAGCTAACATGTGTTGGAAAGGAGTTAAGCTTGCCAGTCCTCAAGAGACTGGCGGGCAGAGACTCACCCCAATGGTAACTCCCAGCCTCATGACATCATTTCCAGGTGTGTAACTGGTAGTGATGTCATCACATCACTGGCCATTGTATCATTCACTCCACTAGGGGATGCTGGAGTGAGGTCAGGATCCTGCACCTCTTTGACCACTCTACTGAGCAAAGTTTTATTTATTTAAATATTTAACCCCTCCACCTTTCCCTTTGGCTCTAGTTTGAAGCTTTTTCCTTTAGCCATCGAGTCACGGATGACTTATGGTGACCCCCACAGGGTTTGCAAGGCAAGGAACACTCAAAGGTGGTTTGCCATTGCCTGTTTCTGCATCACAGCCCTGGTGGTCTTTGATGGTCTCCCTTCCACATGCTGACCAGGGCCAACCCTGCTTAGCTTCTGAGACCTGACAAGGTCAGACTAGCCTGGGCTATCCAGGTGTCTTCCAACTTAAGTCGCTCTTTCATTGGATGAAGAGCAACTTAGGCCCCAGTCACACGGGCAGGAAAATACGGGGGGGGGAGCATGGCTGTTTGCCCCGGTGCAAAATAACGTGCGGTTGCGTGATCAGACGTCCCCTCGAGGTCTCGTCGAGGTCCCGTGGTTATGGGGGAGGTGCCAATCACACGACACGGCAAAGAAGCGGTGCGGCGTGGCAAACGGGGCTGTGTTTTGGTTTTAAACTGAAGTGTGCGCATGCGTCGTTGGGTGCTTGTGCGCATCCCATGGAGACTTGAAAAAAAACCTTTTTGCATGTCGTACCCCACCCCCACCCACGAACCCTCTGCCTGCTCCATGACCTTTCCCTTGAGTCCCCGCGTCGTCGTCATGCCCCCCTTGCCCCCGGTACTCGTGCCTTGCCCAGGAGGTGATGCCGGCGTTGCTCATCCCAGGAAGGTGTCATTGCGCTAGAAGAGAACGGCGCTGCTGGGAAGGGAACCCCGGGGTGGGGTGGGGGGGACACACCTTTTCGCGAAGGGACATGGGCGGGCACCGGATGCCACCGGAAACGCTATCAGATGCCCGCCCTTGCCCCGCAGTTACCGGAAACTAGTACCTCAGAGGTACTAGTTTTTAACTGCGCATCTTCGGAGGGAAGCCCCGGGTTCGCCATGGGAGCTCTACGCTTCCCAGATGTGGCACTGTGATCGCGCCCAGAAAATCCGCTTATCATCCGTCTCAGTAGCGTGGCTACTGCTCCATATGACCGCAACCTTAAATTGGAGGAAAGCTCCATAGGCTGGTGGGAGGCTCCTTCTCACTGTCTTGCTTCAAAGGTTCTAGTTTCTGCTGTGCTTTCAGGCGACTCAAATCACACATGTCTCCTTTTCTTGACCTTACTAATAAAATCAGTAGAAATATTTCTGGGGTGGATTTCTCTGAGACTCCTTTGGGTAGTGAAGGGCGGGGTAGAAATCCAATCTCCTCCCCCGTCATCATCATCACCATCATCTTCTTCTTCTTCTTCTTCTTCTTCTTCTTCTTCTTCTTCTTCTTCTTCTTCTTCTTCTAGATTGCATTACCACAGAGCTCGATAGAAAATCTAAAATAACACTGGAAAATCAGTACATTTGGATAATAGCTCTTAGAAGAAACAGGTGGTGGGTGAATATCAATTTAATTTATTTCATGAATTCTTGTCTTCAATCTTGACAGTCCATAAGATTGCCAAACAGCTAGATGACATAACAGAAAAATGGAAGAATCACTGTCCCAATGAAACTGAACAGGTGAAGACTTTTGGGGAAACAAGCTACCAGAAGGCGGAAGGAAGCTGGATCAGAAATTTAAAGGACGAAATCCACACAATCAAGCTGAGCAACCAACAATTGCAACTGAAAATTGGCAATGTTACAGGTAGGTCTTTACTTCACCTGCTTGCTGTATAATGTTTTCCCACCTTTATAACAGGCCTATTAAAAACATTTTGGTGTTGTTGCCATCAAGTCACAGCTGACTTATGTTGACCCTGTAGGGCTTCCAAGGCAAGAGACGTTCAGAGGTCATTTGCCATTGCCTGCCTCTGTGTCACAGTCCTGGACTTCCGTGGAGGTCTCCCATCCAAATACTAGCCAGGGCTGACCCTGCTTAGCTTCCAAGCTCTGATGAGATTGGGCTAGCCTGGGCTAGCCAGGTTGGGAGTAAATTCACTTAGGAGGACTGTAAATACAATGGCAGCATTTGCATTTCTGTATCCAGATGACAAATATTTAGGTCAGGATGGTTCAGCGGTGACTGTCCAATTCACAATCACGTGCCTCTCCTGGCAAGGCTTTGCAGGTCAGGTAAAAGAGTTGATATCCCTCATGATGCAGTGAAGTTTTAGTCTTGCTGGTTTGATCAGCCTACATTTCAGCTGGCTACAGAATTCTTAGTGCCGGTATTTAGCCTTAGATGGAGTTCACCACCTGCTTTGGGCTTTGAGAGCCAGTTTGGTGTAGTGGTTAAGTGCGCGGACTCTAATCTGGGAGAACCGGGTTTGATCCCCCACTCCTCCACTTGCACCTGGCTGGATGACCTTGGGCAAGCCATAACTCTGGCACAGCTGTTCTTGAAAAAGGGCAGTTTCTGTCAAGAGTTCTCTCAGCCCCACCTACCTCACAGGGTGTCTGTTGTGGGGAGGGGAAGGGAAAGGAATTTGTAAGCCGCTCTGAGACACCTTTGGGTAGTGAAGGGCGGGATATAGATCCAATCTCTTCTTCTTCTTCTACATTCCCAAGCAACCCAGCTCCGAGAAGACCCGGTCCCAGCATGCTGGGAGACACTACAGGCCTCACACCGTCCACGGGCTCTTGAACTTTCTCTACAAAGTTCTTTTCAACTTTCCCTTATGGTACTTGTCGACTATTGGTATCATGCCGGTATTTAGCCCTCAGACGGTATGAGGCTGTTAGCGACCCCTGGTACACCGGGACCGGGTCTTCTCGGAGTCGGGATGCTTGGGAATGTAGCCCAAAGTGGGTGGTAAACTCCAACTAAGGCTAAATACCAGCACAAGACTGATAGTCAACAAGTACCATAAGGGAAAGTTGAGAAGAACTTTGAAGAGAGAGTCCAAGAGCCTGCAGACGGTGTGAGGCTGGTAGCAGCCCCTGGCACTCCAGGACTGGGTCTTCTTGGAGTCGGGTTGCTTGGGAATGCAGCCCAAAGTGGGTGGTAAACTCCATCTAAGGCTAAATACCGGCATGAGACTTATAGTCGAAAAGTACCATACAGAATTGTTAGTGCAGAAATCAATACCTCTTTCCTATTTCTAATCCAACCTTCCATCAACACTGATACCCTTTCCCCTCAAATTTTCCCCTGTCGTGGGAAATCTGGGTGTCTAGACAAGATGGAGTACATGGAGAAGATAATGCAAACCCCTTAGATTAACATGTGATGCCTTGCTTAGCAGGGCTTGACAAAACACCGTTTTGAATATTTGAATAGACAGCTTCATAGCTTTCCTGTCCCATGTTACACACATGACGTGGATTACACAAAGAACAGGAATTATTTCTCTGTTTCAAAGAGGGGGATAAAGATAAAAATTCAGTACATATACATACAATACAAAGGTAAGACCAAGAAGCATCAGAAATTATCAAGTCCATCATAATAGCTTCTCTGCTGGCTGGCAATTAGCCCTTCAGTTTTATTGTACAAGTTATGAATGCATTCTATAATCTGAGCCTTTAAGTGAAAGGAGTCAGTAGGTGTGAGAGAATGTATGAGGATAAGAATTCATTAATGACTATCATGCCCCACCTGTTTGATCTGGGGAAAACTGCCATCTGCCGTCTTGGACTTTGGTGGGATGCTCATCATGCCTCAGAAATGGAGGGGAGGGGGTTAAGTTCACCTCAGTCCTCCTCTTTCCAGCCAGAGTGACCTCTGCCAAAGCTCAGGCACTTAGCTGTTGCTCTCCTCCCCAACCTGACTGCCCAAGTTTCCTTTATACCTCCTGCATCGCACCATGTCTTCATCCCCCCTTCCCCTCCAGGGAAGCTGGGCCCTGCTTGTCATGGCTGGGCCTGGCCCATTGACCTGGCCCTGTCTGCCTGAGGTGGATGGTCCCACCCTGGGCTATCCCAGCCCTTGGTGTGGGCCATGCCCATCCCGGGTGGAATGGATTGGGTGGGGCCCCCTGTGCCTCTGAGCTTTCTGTCCTGCCTCCCAACTTCTGCCACCTCTCGCTGGCCTCTCAGGTTGTCAGGCTGAGTGCTGCCACCTCCTGCAGCTGCCTCTGGTTCCCATCGGTGGCCTGCATGGCCCAGCCCTGTGCTGCCACCTCTCCCAGCCTCCACTAGCACCTGCTGGCCTCCAGAGCTTCTGGGCTGTGTGCTGCCACCTCCCCTGGCTTCTGGCGGCTTCCACCAGCCTCTGGCACTTGTGGGCTGTGCGCCACTGCTGCTCCAATCCTCTACTGGCTCCAGCTGGCCTTTGGCAGCTCCTTTCATCCTGTCCTCTGCTTCACCACCTTGTCCCCCTGTGGTTGGGGTAAGTTGGCCTGGTGGGTCTTCTGTTGGGCATCATGGCTGTCCTGGGTGGGGGGTAGCCCCCACTATTGGAGCCAGGTGATTGGGTGGGATCTCCTCCTCCAGTGGCCCTGCTGAGTCCAGGCATGCCTGTGCCAGGTCCAGATACATACACCCTGTGGCCGGTCAGCTGGAGTGGTACCCTTGAAGACCCTGGACATGTAGTCTGTGTTGAGGTGATTCTGTCCAGTCAAAGTTTGGTCACGAAACTAAAAGGAAGCAAAGAGAGATACCACCTAAGGATATGGGGGTTATGCTCTTCCATGTGGGCCATCCTTAGCTGGGGGCATGGTCCTAGGGTTGCCAAGTGGTTTTTGAGCTGCAGCGGGGGACTCCCGGCTGGCGATTGGAGTGCGCATGCACGTCACCCGGAAGTGATGTGACGACGCTGGGTACCATAGAGTTTTCCCTCGGATGACCGTGGCCAGCGTGCCCGGCGGCGTCGCGTCACTTCCTGGTGACATGCACGTCGAGGTGGGGTTCCCCCCGGGGCCCAATCTGCTGGCGGTGGAGAACGGGCCTCTGGGGCCTACATGGTCCACCACTAGCATGAAGAGGTTATTTCCCAGATAGTACTGGCATGCCCCTACTGCCCTCTTGAAGGCCGCTTCCTTTTCTACCATGCGTATCTCTGTTCTGCTGCTTGCAGCTTACAGCTAATGAACTGGGTAGGGTGTTCCTGCCCATCTATGTCCTGTGACAGGACTGCCTCCAGCCCTCTGCCTAAGGCATCAATTTAAAGTATTAAGGGGCAGTCAAAGTCCAGGTTTCAGAGTATGGGACTGCAGGACAGACTGGTTCTGAAGGCATAAAAGGCACCTTGCATGGGGGGGGGGTCTCATCAGATCATGTTGAGCTTGTCCTTCCTCAGGCTTTCTATTAGGGGACAGACCAAGGTGGCAAACTGGGGCACGAACTTGCTGTAGTACCCCACCAGCCCAAGAAAACGTTGCATCTGACATTTTTTTTGCTGGATGGGGGCTTTGCTTCAAGGTTGTCGCTTTGTCTGGGATAGGTTGCAGCTGGCCTCAGTCCACCAGAAAGCCCAGGTACCAAAGTTCTTGGAAGCCGATATGGATTTTCTTGGAGTTGGCCCTTAACCATGTGCTGGCTAAGGCCTGCAGAACTTGGTGGAGATGATGGACATGTGTGGGCCAGTTAGGGCTGTACACAATAATATGGTCAGTATAGGCCATGGTGAAGCAGGCACAGGATGTGAGGCATGGCCATGGCCCCACAAAGCCTGAAGGGCATTACGCAGAAGTGGAATAAGCCTTGCAGTGTGGTGAAAGCCATCTTGTCTTTGTCGGCTAGGTGCATTGGACCTGCCAATAGCCCTTAGTGAGGTCCAGTGCAGAGAGGTATTGCACTGTCCCTAGCCAGTCTTTCAGGAGATTGACCTGTGGCATAGGGTAGGCATCGAATTTGGTTACCTTATTGACCTCCTGGCAGTCTACATAGAAGTGTAGGCTGCGGTCCAGTTTAGGTACTAAGACGATGGGATCCTCCATGCACTCTGTGAAGGCTCAGCTACCCCCATACACAGCATATTGCTTACTTCCCACTCTACTGCTCTCCACTGCTTCTGTGGGATGGGCCACCATGGGGCCCAGACTACTGTCCTCAGGGGTGTGACAATGTGGTGTGATGCCAGGGTGATCCACCCCAGTTGGTTGGAGAAGACCCCCAGGACCTGATCTAGGAATTGCTGGATGTCTTTCCACTGGGTAGCTGTTAGCTCTGGATCAAGGTCCAGTCTTGACATATCCCATGATGCTCCTCCCCAGGTCATCCCCCATCTGGTAGCTCTCCAGGGATCACAGCAAGGAGAAAGGGGTTGATCTTCTGATTTGCTCACCATTCCTTGAGGTCATAGACGTGGAGCTATTTCCTCTGCCACTGGGTGGGACTTTGTACATGAGAAGTTCCAAGATGACAGAAAAGGGGCCTTGCCATGGTTCCCCAGTCCACCAGTACCTCATCTCCTGCACAAAATGCCCATTCTTGTGTGCCCCAGTCATAGCGCTGTTTTTGTACTCATGCTTTCTCAAGGTTCCAATGGGTTTCATCTTGGGCCTGCTCAAGCTATTCCCTCAACTGCTGCATATTCTGTCCTGGGGGTGACCTGGCAGTGGTGGGCTCGGTTACCCACTTCTCACCCACCAGGCCAAGGATTCCCTATGGGACCCATTCAGAAAGAAGCTCAAAGGGGGTCTCGCAGAGGGTAAATATCAGAAGGTCTACGTCAAGGTCCCAGGCATTTGGTCAGTCATGTGCCAGCCTGCAGAGCATGGCCATCATCTGGTTGAGTCACTCAACAAGGTCATCCATTTGAGGGTGATGCACAGATGTAAATATCTGACAGATCTGGAGGAGACGGCATGTCTGCTACATCAGGTTTCTGTAAAGCAGGGTCCCCCAGTCTGTCAGGATCTCAGAGGGCAAGCCCATCAACATCTGGCCTATGACAGCACTCTTCATGTTCCACAGAGGGATAGCCTTGAGGTACTGGGTGGTGTAGTCCATCAGTACCAACAGGTACAGGGCACCTTGGGGTATTCAGGGTAGTGGACCCACAAAGTCCCTTGTGATCCGGTTGAAGGGGACCTGGATAATTGGTAAGGGGGAGAGCGGAGCATGGGGGCTGGGCACCTGGAAGTCCTTTGACACATCTCACGGGTTCAGCTTAAGTACTGCATATCCTTGGCCACAGAAGGCCAAAAGAATTGTGCAGACATGCCGTAGAGGCCCAGTCATCTGCCTCAACAGGATGTATCCTTTGATCAGCATACTGCATATTACTCATTTGTTAGCCTCTAGAAAAGGGAGATGATGGCTTTTGGTTGCAAGGTAAATGCACAGGCTTAAGCATGCACCTACCGAACTGCCGTTTGTCCCACTGTCGCCTGTCTCAAATACTAAACCCTTCAAACCTACTTAGAAAAAATAGAGAGGCGGAGTATGCACCCCCAGAGGAGTGATCCTGTTTCTGTCAAAGCAAGAGTCAAACAGAGGTGGTTTGCCATTGCCTGTGTCTGTGTAGTAACCCTGGACCTCTTTGGGGGGAGTCTCCCATCCAACCATTATCCAGGGCTGACCCTGCTTAGATTCCATGATCTGATGAGATTCGGTTAACCTGGGCTCTCCAGCACCACTATAGGTTTAAAGTGTACACTGAGGGCTCTAGCATCGTAGTGTGATAATGATCTCTTGTCCATTAATTATAATGAGTCCATCCTGCTTCTGTCCTGAGTCTGTTGGGCAAAATCCCTTGTCTCTGCTCTCCATTGCTCAGGTTTAGCCGTGTTTACCAACAGCAGGGCATCTTCAAGCTTCGGCTCTAGCGAAGCAGCTTCTTTTTTAATTTAAAAATCTTCTATCCCACATTTCTTACAATAGGGATTTAAGGCAACTTATAAGAAGTTATAAGTTGGGGAGCTGCGGTAGCTCAAGTGGTTAAGATGCTGAACTGCAGGCTGTGGAAGGTCGGTAGTTCAGCAGTTTGAGACCCGGGTGCCGCATGACGGAGTGAGTTCCCGTCTCTAGTTCCAGCTCCTGCCAACCTAGCAGTTTGAAAGCAAGAAATTGCAAGTAGATAAATAGGGACCACTTCGGTGGGAAGGTAACAGCATTCCGTGCGCCTTGGTGTTTAGTCATGCCGGCCACATGACCCCGAAAAAAACGTCTTCGGACAGCTCTTTGGCTTTGAAACGGAGATGAGCACCCCTAGAGTCGGATTCGACTGGCTTTCGAGCAAGGGAACCTTTACCTTTACTATAAGAAGCTAAGACCAAATCAAATCATAGCAGCAAAAATAAACCCACTAATACATCAAGCAAATTGGCAGCCAAACGTTAAAATCATGAAAACTTTCAAGAGCCATCAGAAAGCTGCCTTAAAAAGCTTTGCTTCACAGTGGCTTCTGAAAGCCAGAAAGAGGGGAGGGGGTGTTTGGCAACATCAGGCAGATTGTTCCTCAGGGATGAGGCAGCCAGCGAAAAAGTCTGAGACCAAGCAGAGGAAGATGGAACCACCACCCAAACAGAGGTAACGACAGCCAGGAGACCTTGCTGGTCTAAATGAAGGTGCTGCATAGGTACATATGGTGAGCTACATATGTTATTGGAATTCAGCACAGGGTTTATTCTCCTTGGAGAAAAACTAAGCATTTTTGCAGAAGACTAAGGCTTTGTTTGTACTGCAGATTTGTTTTACCATTGGTGGGTTTTTTTAAAGTTCTGAGCATTTTCAACTGATATCATTATCTGTTTTAGAACAATTTGAAGGCAAAGGTATTCCAGGACCTCCAGGTGGGTATATATTCCACTCCTTTCATCTTTTCTTGCATTGCGCTGACCCTAATTCCTTTAAGAGCAACACAGTTGGATTGGTTAATTTAGCTGCTCTACCATTGGATCTAGCATGTTGTAGTGGCTGGATTGGGAGACTCAGGTTGGGATCTCCACTCTACCACGGAAGCTCGCTAGGTGATGAGGGGCCAGTCACTGTCTTGCGGTCTATCCTTCCTCACCAGGTTGTGAGGATAAAATGGAAGAGGGGATTATGATGTCACTGCTTTGGGTCTCCGATTCAGAGATATTATTCTTAATTCAAGATCTGACAGAAAATATCTGTCAATCAAGACAGGCAGAGTTTACACGGGTCATTTCAAATATCGTTGAAGAAAGAGTAATAATTCCACTAAAATATAAGGTACAAACATAGCTGTGGAGGCAAAAATACGGAATCTAACCTCACATAGGGGCCTTCACTTGACATAGTATATGATTGGTTATATGTGGTTCTCAGGTTATATGTGGTTTTAAAAAAAGGATACATAGGCAGTGCCGTCTTTCATGCTATAATTTAGAAGGGAAACAATCTTGAATGTGAATTGATTCCAAAGCTCTGTTTGGATATCATTGGCTTACACTAACTATAGGTTAGAACTCAGGCTGTGTCTGAGCTTCTAAAGGTACAACCAGGCAAACCAGGATTTAGAGAGGCCACTCTGTTTTCATTTTCTGCCTTTCAACACTCAGTAAAATTAAATCATCACTGAGTGTTTATTTTTTCCATGTTTAGGTGCCAAAGGAGAAAGAGGAGTTCCAGGAATAAAAGGTGACCAAGGCAAAAAAGGTTAGTTTTCATTCATGTTGGCTGTTCATTAAAAGATACAGAAATATATTGGGAGCCATACCCCAAACCGTGAAAAACTGATAACTATATCAAATTCAGGGTGATGACAATATGCAGCTGATAACATGGCTAGGTCAGAAGACCAATAAGGTTGAATAAAATCCACAAAAATGGCTAACGTTAATTTCTCAAGTCAAATTAAGGACAGAGCTACAACCTTGACAATAATTGTACCTTCTAAACAGCCAAATACATTTCTGGCCATTTTTTCAGGAGACAAAGGTGAAAAAGGAGAGCCCAGTCTAAAAGGAAGCAAAGGGGATCCAGGACCAAAGGGTAAGCAAGACACAGAGAGAGTGTTGAATTGTTTTGAACAGAACTCAGCTGATTTTTAAAACAAATGCATTTGGTATTTCAGGTGTTGGACATCCAGGACCAAAAGGCGACAATGGTAATTTGTTTCTCTGACATTATAGATCTGCCCACTTAGAAAATCCCCAATAATTTTACTGAAATTGGATAGAGAATGTGAGCTACAGCATGCCAAGCATTATGTATTATTTATGCCAGGGGTGTCGAACTCATTTGTTATGGGGGCCGGATCTGACATAAACGAGACCTTGTTGGGCCGGGCCATGTGTGTCATAAAATGTAATGCCAGGTAGTGGAGATATAAACTTTATAAAGGACACAAACACGAATATGTTTTTTAACTTAAAATAAAAACATGCTTAAACATTAGCTCTGTATACTGCAAACCTACTTTTGATTTATTGACATTCACCACAGAAATTTCAAGCTCAGAGTTCTGAGTCTAGGACCCAGATTAAAACATGAAATGGCTGAGTGATTAAGAGAGTCTGGTGAAGCAAGCTATGATGCAGCAGCAGCAGCAGCAGCAGCAGCAGCAGCAGAACTGGAAGCAGGAGATGGCCAGTTCCACTGTGGGCCTGATGAAAGCCCTCCAGGGGCCTGATCCGGCCCCTGGGCCGCATTTTTGACACCCCTGATTTATGCTGAGTCTCTAGCAGGAATTTCCTAAAGTCACTGATGTGTCTGTGTCTTTGTGGTAGATGTAGCTGCCTTGTGACCCTCATCCTATATGTGGTATGCATTACTTTTAAATAAAAGGAGCAATCAATAGGGATTATGGTAGCCTTATTAAAGTGAAAATAAACAAGGAAATCTTCCATGCACCCCTCACTCTGAATTTTTAGTTGATTTATGGAACTGCTCTTCTCAGTTAACAGATACTTCCCTGGCCCACCTCTTCTCCACTGCAGCTTCTCCATCCTGAACACATTTCCTTGCAGGATTCTAGATATTTCTTTATGTGTCTGCACCTCTTTACTGATCTCCAGCAAGTGTTCTTGTATAGGAACATATGCAGTCCAATCCTACGTATATTTACTCATTGTTCCACTGTAAATGACAATGTGATCCTAAGCAAAGTTACACTCTTCTAAGTCCTTTGAACTCAGTGGACTTTGAAGGGAACAACTCTGCTTAGAAATGGACCAAAGAACACTTTTTTGGGAGCAGGATTCAGAGAAGACCTGTTCAGGATTGCTCTCTCAGTCCACTGGCCTTTCATCAGAGGTAGTTGTGCACAGAAGTAGAATCTTATTGTTTGTATTTACATTTTAGGAATTCCAGGAATGAGAGGACCTCCGGGTGTCAAGGGAGAAAAGGGTGAAATGTCTATTTTATAATTTAACTGGTTGCTATTCTAAACTTGCCATTTTCTTTACATTTTATTATTACATTTAAGTCCTGTCATATTCCTAGACTTTATCTGTGCTAGTACTCTGCCGCTGGTTGAATTTCCTTCCCGCTGATCTTTTATCCCATTGGTGGTGTTATTTGAATTGGCTTTCGATGTCTTTATTGCTGCACTGATGTTTACTTTTTAAAAGCTTCTTTATAGATATTCATAAAAAGCAGCAAAGCTGGAATGTTTCAGATAAATAAAATGCAGTAACGGAAGCTAAAAGGCACGGGATGTTCCACCTCCCTTGTCATATCTTTTTGTTAACAGTGTTCCTGTGCTTTCATTTTAGGAACAGCAGGAACCAAGGGAACCAAAGGAGACCAAGGTCTGTTGAGTAATGCACTTTCCCTTCACTGGCTAAGCATCACACTACTTACCACTAGCATGCTACACATTTAAATAGAGAGCCAGTAAGGTGTAGTGGTTAATTTGTATCTGGACTTGCACCTGGACTTGTATCTGACCTGGGTTTGAATCCCCGTGCTTGCCACGGCAGCTCACTGAGTGACCTTGGGCCAGCTGCACTCTCTCAGCCTAACCTATCTCACACAGTTGTTATGATGGGTCTCCATTGGGGAAAAAGGAAGGGCATAAATTAATTATGGTCCTTATCACACGCAGAAGTAGCCGCGCGATAGGCACGAATGCCGGAAGGATTTTTAGGACACGATCACACGGGAACATCTGGCAAGCATCCCACACTCGTCGGCAAGCCGTCTAGCTCCGCTGAAGAAGCAGAGTTAAAAAATACCGGGGAAAGTCCAGTATCAAATGAGTTGCTACGGCCCACAGATGGACTTTCCCCTGTGTCGCTCTAATGGCGTCAGGATGTTCTGATCGGGCTATCCCGACTGCGTGCCGTTGTTTTTTTTCCCTTTCCCAGTATGTGCATCATTGCATACTGCTGTAGGAAGCCCTCAGTGTGGAGATGTGATTCATTGCTCCTCCGTTTAAGCAAATCGAAACCAAACTGCACAAAAAAAACCCCCCGACTCACCCACAATTGAGTTTGATCACGCAGTGGCGGGCTATGCCCGCAGCTTCAAAGAACTGTGTGATCACGCAACTGTGGGTCAATTTCCTCTGGGGTAAATAGCCTCGCTTCCCCCGCGCATTATCTCACGCGTGTGACTGGGACCTATATTATATCAATGAAGTATGTAACTCCTTTCAACAATAAAGGGTGGAAATGGCTTAAATAAATGAAATAATTAAATTAAGTAAATATCCATGAATATGCTTTTTTATGTTGCCCTTCCACAATTTCAGAGTAATTGCAGCATGGCAATAACCCTGATTTACACCAGTCCATTTGGTACCTGAATTTGTGTTCCTTGAAGAAATCTGCTTCCTTTTGTGAATGTAAGACCATAATAGGTCTGAGTCAGACCATTGGTCCATCTAGTCCAGCATCGTGTTTGGCATAGTGACTAACCAGATGCCCCCAGAAAGCCTACAAGCTTTCCTTTATTTTTGCCTCCCTACAGTGACTGGCATTCAGAGGCACTGTGTCTTAAAGTTTGTCCCCACATAACAAATGCACAGATATCCACGTATCTCTGATTCTTGTGTATACATACACATTTTCAACAATGGCCAGCCAGATGCCTTTTAAAATGTGCCATATAGACATTGAACTAGATATACATGTCAGGTGGGTACATGTTTACCAAATAAAAAGATCTCTCAAAACATGGAAGGAAAGCCTGGATTTGGGCCAGATACAGGTTCAACACCGGAGTGAAGTCATTGTGAAATGGAGCTTACCCTGCAGTAGAAAATCCACAGCTGGTCCTGGAGGGAGGTGTGTCTGTCTGTGCATTAGGTTTGCCAACCTCCAGGTGGGACCTGAACATCTCCTGCAATTACAACTGACCCCCAAGCTACAGAGATCATTTCCCCCAGAGAGACACTGGCAATTTTGGAGGGTGGACCGTGCAGCATCATACCCAACTGGGGCCCCTTCCCAAACTCCACCCTTCCCGGGCTCCATCCTCAAAACTCCAGGAATTTCCCAACCCAAAGATGGAGGCCCTAGGCATACTGAGATTTGCTTCCTTACTTGCCATATTTATCTATCACCTTTCTAACCCCCCAAAGCAGTTTCTACCCTTTGTTGTTGAAAGGAGTTATACACAAACAAAGGAGAAGGTTTAGTAGATGGTCTGTGGATTTGTCTCAAGCAAGCCTGTTCCCCCAATCCAAAAGTGCAAATGTGAGGAAGAATCAGCACAGGATGTCCTATGGCAACTGTAATCATTATAGAACTAGAAATAAGGCCCGTTGTGGAAATAAATACAACGGGATCTAGAAAGAGGCTCTGGGAGAGTGCTTTGGCTTTGGGCAAACAGTGTCAGTCTGCTTTTAAAACATGAATCTGGGACCTGCACACCACCAGAATACAGCAGATTCCATATGCAACTGACATTCCAACTGCCTTGCGGGGGGGGGAGTTTGAGGTGTGGAATGGAGTGAAGTCCAATCAGCTTCCATATGCAAAAGACCAGGTTGTCGCAGCAGTTGTGGTGTGGGCGGGACCCGGGCTTTGCCTTCTGATTGGTGGCGATATATGCTGAGGAGCAGTGCCATCAGCCATACACTAAGGGAGTGCATTTTAGAATTAGAACTTTGGCACCCACTATTCAATTATATATAAGGAGAGATGTACTTGGCCAGAGCCTTCTCAAGTCCACAGTTTTCATGCCACCTATCCGACTAGCTCCAAAAGAAGTCAATCAGAATACCCTATGATATCAGGATGGCAACCATGGTGTGCAGTAAATGCACAGTTTTTCATCCATGTATTCCAGGTGATCCTGCCAACCTAGCAGTTCGAAAGCAAGAGATTGCAAGTAGATAAATAGGTACCACTTCGGTGGGAAGGTAACAGTGTTCCGTGCGCCTTGGTGTTTAGTGATGCCGGCCACATGACCACGGAAACGTCTTCGGACAGCGCTGGCTCTTCGGCTTTGAAACCCGCAACCCTAGAGTCGGACTCGACTGGCTTTCGAGCAAGGGAACCTTTACCTTTACCTTTATTCCAGGTGAAAATGGAAATGCAAGTCATCTTGTGCTTACTGGACCAAAAGGTGAACCAGGAACAAAAGGAGAAATAGGAGAAAAGGGATCTCAAGGTATGATTTGCCAAGAGCTTTGTATTGTGCAAAAGGTTTTAAGTACTTTGTAAGATCACTGCCTTTCCAGCAAATCTTTGATTTGAATTAGAGATGAAAACCTCATTGGATGTTCAGAATCCCCCCCCCCCTGTCCTGTTTCTGTTGTGCAAGCCACAGGACACGATGACTTTACATCAGCTCCATGATGAATGGGAAAGTAGAAAGTGCAGCTTCCCTTGCCTCTGGATGAAAAGCTGTGCCTGCCAAAATATCCTTTTCCCGCGTAACTTAGCCCAGGCCTCTGGTGACCTTGGAGCTTTGGTTTTCAAACCATGCCCATTGCCTCCTGCACCGCTGGTAGCAGAGTCAAGCTCCTGGGAATGAATGGGGGCAAAGAAGAGGGGGAGAAGAGACTGTGGCAACTTCACCCCCTTTTTACTACTAGTGAGGGGGATGACAGGGTCTCCTTTACTGGCTTGGGAGTTTAAACCTTATGACCCACCCCCCAAAAAAGTGTGAGGAAGCGGCAGGACCTTCCAGGTCACAGCTCACATTTAAGAACAACTTCCATAGACAGAGGAGGAGAAAGACAAACTGTAAGCAAATCAAACACTGCACATTATAGATACAGCCCCATGTCTGAAAAGACTCCTGTTGTAGAAGGCCGTTGTCACACACAGAACATGAGAACTAGGAAATACAAGGGGCTGCAAGCTAGAACAGATGACTGTGCAGTTCATTGAGTAACACGATGCCACTGTCTGAAAAGCTGAAAGCGCTGGAGTAGTTAATTGTGGACCACAATACAGGAACAAGAGTCATTATTAGTGGGAAGAGGCAGCCAAGACTGACAGCTGC
Organism: Gekko japonicus; assembly: GCF_001447785.1. Classification (NCBI taxonomy): domain Eukaryota; kingdom Metazoa; phylum Chordata; class Lepidosauria; order Squamata; family Gekkonidae; genus Gekko; species Gekko japonicus. The sequence continues at coordinate 81,548 of NW_015164700.1, forward strand.
CCAGGCAGGGACCAAGCCTGAACTAAAATATTTGAAATCTCTGTTAGGTCATGGGGAGCCAATGGGTCACTTGAGTTCATGGGGTCACTCTGGAGCCTGAGAGGATACTGAAGCCCAGAGAACTTCCTCACCCATGCTCTCTGGTGCCTTAGGATAATAGAGTACAGAGCAAGAGGTTCCTGTTTCTAGCCAAGGGTTTCCTAACAGCCACTGGGCAGCAGAATGTTATGCGCATGCATGAAGATCTGAGCTCCTGTCGGAGCTGTCGGAGCCAGTTTGGTGTAGTGGTTAAGTGTGCGGACTCTAATCTGGGAGAACCAGGTTTGATTCCCCACTCCTCCACTTGCACCTGCTGATGTGACCTTGGGTCAGTCACAAGCTCTGGCACAGCTGTCCTTGAAAAAGAGCAGTTTGTGTCAGAGTTCTCTCAGCCCCACCCACCTCACAGGGTGTCTGTTGTGGGGAGGGGAAGGGAAAGGAGTTTGTAAGCC
>NW_015164700.1:82478-84539 GCF_001447785.1 Gekko japonicus
ACAAGCCAGATGCATCCAATTTGACAGATGCACTATGAACTATTCACTTATGTCACAGTGGGTGCAGTTTTTCAGTGAAGACCTTCCCTAAAATCACGGTCTGTGCTCATAATGATGAGTTCTGAGGACCACATTTTGCACTCAGACTGAAAATGCAAAATGGACAAGAGCAATCTCAATTGGCCAGTCATGGGACTGTCCCCTCCTATTGGCCATGTGATAGTTCTCAGATAAGTGGCTGCTGAATCAGGCTAAATCCTTAATGTAGTGAATAATAATATTAATGTGTTATTCGTTTAGTACCTGAGGGAATAAAGTAAGCAAACACACACACACACAATTTCAGGCTTAAAAACTAAAACGAGTTTTGTTTAATAGGCTCTCCAGGAATTCAAGGAAAATCTGGTGCAAAAGGAGACATGGGGCCAGAAGGACCAACTGGTGCTACAGGGCAGAAGGGTGACAAAGGGGAGCACGGCAACCAGGGTAAGAGAACAAGGCACGATACCAATTCTAAACTCTGGATGCCATTTTTGGGTTTGGGAAATAGCCCTACCCCTCTCTCCTGACTCAGAGCCTCATTCTCCTCAGAGGAGCGGGGCCAGCTCCTGACTACCTCCACCTGTGCCCCCATCCCTTCTTTTCTCTATCACCTTGGCGTCAGGTGGGGTGGATGGCCCAGTCTACATGACCTCCCTTCACAGTTCCCATTCCCCAGGGTGGGAGGCACAGTGTGGTCTTAAGGAACCTTCCCCTTCTCCCAAACCCTGGGTGCCATCTGACTCCCCAGGAGGCTCCCCCAATCTCGGGGGCTGCCTCTCCTTTTTGCCACTCCTTTCTGCTGCTCCCTCACGTTTGGCGAGGGGCTGGCCCCCTGTCCTACCTTCAGCCCCACTGATCGGCCCCTGGACTGGACACATTCCAGACACCTTATGGAACCAGGCAAGTGGCTGAAGGAAAGTGTGAACACAGTCCTATTGCCTGTACAAATTTCTGTTCTGTACCTCATGTATCTTAACATTCTGGTATCCTTTGTAGCTGGCCATGAGACACGGAAGTATCAATGTATTAGCCAAACCTGTATGCTCTCTTTTAGGCATGATGGGTCGCCAAGGAATTCCTGGAGAAAAAGGTATACTACATAGCAATGCAATTTCTTTTCTCTTCTAAAGATAGATTTTTTAAAAGTTACATTTTGACCCTGCCTTTCATCCCTCAGGGAATTCAAGGCAGCTATATGGGTCTTTCCTCTAGGCTCTGACAAAACCAAACCCTGCTGATCTTTTCTAGGTTTCCATACCGTCTCCCGTTAGACAGGACATTGACCTTGTATAACCTAGACACATTAGTTCTCTAATTTCTGTAGTGATCTCAGCAACAAGGATCTAATTTTCTAAATTAACATGACAAAGAGAACTCTTTCCTGTGCCTGCAAAAACTAGACGCTGATCAGCTATCAGTGCCTGATTAACAAATGCTTCTACATTCAATTTACCTTCTACTTTCCAGAAGCTGTCAGTGAATTGAGCTTCTACTTCATTGTAGAAATTAATTCTGAACCTCTTGTGGCCTTATCCATTCCAACATTTGTCAGTCTGCTTTATGGATTTGCTGCCTAAATCTGTGCTCATTTACATGAGTGTGAATGAAAAAGAATCTGGAGCACGGTAGTGTGAAACGGCTCAAGATGAACCAGACTATGGTCTCACTCTGTAATTGGCCTTTGTTACGAGGCAACTTTAAGAAAGGGCTACCCATGGCCAGTGCTCTCTCTAAGCCGAGTTAGTGTGAGCTAGCTCACAGTTTTTTAGCCTCTGGCTCACACATTTTTGTCTTCGCTCAGGAAGGATGGCTCCAGAGCAAACTAATTTATGCAGCAGCCAAATTGTTTGCTCACAACTTTAATGCCAGTAGCTACCAAAATAGAATTTTTGCTTCACAAGACTTCACAGCTTAGAGGGAGCATTGATGGCACATATGCCTGCAGAGCAGGGGTGATTTCATAGGAAAAGAGCTGCAGGAGCTCATTAGCATATCTAATAGGCTATTAGCATAATAGCT
>NW_015164700.1:84730-126344 GCF_001447785.1 Gekko japonicus
GGCGGGGCGGGCGGGGCGAGCTGCCAGAGCGGCACTCTGGTGCGCTCCGGCCCCAAATGACCCCTCCTGCAGAGCATTTTTCATATTGCTACATCCAGGGCTTTTTTTGTAGAAAAAGACCAGCAGGAACTCTTTAGCATAATAGGCCACACCCAACAGCAGAAACTCATTAGCGTATTAGGCCACACCCCTGACATCACAGCTCATTAGCATACTAGGCCACACCTCCATGTTACCTGAAGTGTGGCCGTCCAGCCACACCCACCTTTTGCTTCTTATTCTGTTTACCTTGTTTGTTGTCAAAACCCAGGGCTTTTTTATAGCAGGAACTCCTTTGCATGTTAGGCCATAAACCCCTAATGTAGCCAATCCTAATGAGTTTCTGCTGTTGGGTGTGGCCAACTCAGGAGCCAGCCGGAACTCCATTCCTGTGCGTTCCTGCCCCAAAATAGCCCTGGCTACAATTGCAAAGATGGTGTCTTTTCATGCCACATTAAGGGCTGGCCTTTCTAAATCTTCCTTTACTCACCAGATATGGACAAGTGCATAACTTTTTTTCCTGTGGTTCTTGAAATTTATTTACTTTGCCTGCTTAACAGTTCTTTGGTTCACTTTGAAGGTGTGGCTGGAGTCATGGGTCCAAGTGGACCTTCTGGCATAAAAGGTGCACCAGGAGAAAAAGGACAAAAAGGAATGGGCTCTATAGGTATGTAAATAACATTATTTTCCAATCTATTGAAAAAGTTGCTTTAGAAGGAGTATCTGATGCACACTTTCTCTTTCTTCTTTCAGGGCTTCCAGGACTGAAAGGAGATCAAGGGGGAAAGGGTAACAAAGGTGATCCTGGTAAGATGGAGATGTTCAGATTCAGTGTGTGAACAGCCAAACCTTACATGACATAATTAGAGTTCCTGATATCTTTCATTTACTTAAAAATAGCAGGAAGGACAATAGGGTTACCTTCCCCAGGTACCATCACCCCAAATCTCCAGGAATTTCCCAGCTTGGAGCTAGTAACCATAAATATCTTCGTTCCACCATAACTATGTACATGAAATATTCCTTAATTTGTCGAGTGTTTTAGACCACTAAAGGCACTGCTCTCCACAAATCTGTGTAAAATTTGGAGTAATTTAGAATTTGTATTTTTGATTTATTAATAAATAGGACTTTATATACTGCCACTGCAGATCAGTGCTGTAGCTAGACAGCGGCATAAGAACAATGTTGGATCAGGCCAATGGCCCATCCAGTCCAACACTCTGTCACACAGTGGCCAAAAATACCACGTGCCATCAGGAGGTCCAGCAGTGGGGCCAGGACACTAGGAACCCTCCCACTATTGACCCCCCCCCAAGCACCAAGAATACAGAGCATCACTTGCCCCGGAGTCTCTATCTATACCTTGTGGCTAATAGCCACGATGGACCTCTGCTCCATTTGCTTATCTAATTCCCTCTTGAAGCCGTCCATGCTTGCAGCCACCATGCTTGTAGCAGGGCAAGGGGGGCTAAGCCTTTCTCAGATGCACCCAGCCCCCTTCCTGGTGGATGCCAGACCCTCCCCTCCCCTCCATGCAAAGCCTACAGCTGCCACCACTCCGAGCCCTTCACTGCAGCATTTCCCTCTCTTGCCTGGTTCCCTGGGTGTGTGGAGAAAACACATGGCGGGGTGGGAAGAAAAGGAAAGAGGACAAGGGAGGGCCAAGCGAGTGGGCTCACAGCTGGCTTTGCCCCCAGCCCCAGCATATGCAAAGGGCCTGGCTGCTGGTTGGGAGGGCAGCAGTGAGAATGGCTGGCTGGTTGGCTGGCTGATTGATGCTTGCTCTGCCCTCCCAACCAGCAGCCAGGACCTTTGCACATGCTGGAGCTGGGGGCGGAGCTGGCTGTGTGCTCACTCCCTCGGCCAGGCAGGCATCAGCCAACCAGCCAGCTTCTCTCACCAGCCCTTTGCAGGTGATGAGGCTGGGGGCAGAGCTAGAGGAAGTTGCAATGAAATGAAATGTGGAGCTTGAGCCGGTGCATTTATGCAAGCAAAACAGGGGGAGGGGTTTGTTATGCACTACAACAACCCTTTCCTTACTTTGGAGACTCTGGTTTAAACCCCTGCCTCTTCTCAAGGCTGCTCCTGCTGCTAGAGGAAGTTGCAATGAAATGAACTGTGGAGCTTCTAGGGCTGGGCAACCCATGAAGGCAATCCATACCTAAGTGATACACAAATCTGTGCCTGCACTCTCCCGTTGCCGAATTGGAAACACAGAGTCAGAGTCCAACGAGTTAGATGAATATCTGTTTAATGCATTTAAAAAAGGGAATACAGTGGGCTGAGTACCTTAGCACTTCAGCAATTCCAAAGCTGTATTCTGCCATAACCAGGAAGGGGAGAAGGTCTTATACCCCAAATGACATCATATTTAGTTTATACATTAAAGAATCTCTAATCGGCACCAAGCAGTTAACATCATACAAGCATCATTTGACTGTAAACCTTGCTATTGGTCTCTCTTTATGCTGGTCATATATTGTCAGTGATTGCATTTGTTTATCTGTTTTCCAGGAGAATGAGAACCTTAGGGAACACTGAGAACCTTCCTTTTCATTTCTTTTTAAACTGCCCCCGAAGAGGCAGAATTTTATTAAATTTTTCACAAAAAATACACACATAAAACACAAAAGTACAAACAAACATTAAAATATATACTAACATACATACTAACACCTGGGGGTTATTGTCGTTTTAACACGTTTATACTTAGTAACATTTATTCGTGAACTTTGTAAGCAACTTTTCTATAATCCTAAAACCGGTGTACATTTCACTAATATTCAATTAGTCTGTCCCTTACAAAGTAGCGTAAATATGCTTATCATACCAATTATAGAATTGTGTCCAAGTATTCTGGAATGTCGAGTCCGTTGCACCTTTTATCAATAAAGTCAGTTTATCCAATTCCGCCACCTCCAAGACTTTGTTTATAAATTCTCATTTGTTGGTATTTCCATTGATTTCCAAAATTTTGCATAAAGAATTCTGGCAGCTGTAGTTAGAAAGACTATCGAATAACGGCCCTCTTTGTTTGAATTATCCGGTAAAATATTCACCAACAAAACCTCTGGTGTAAAAGGTATTACTGAGCCTAGTACCTTTTGCAAAATTTAAGGAGAGAGTGTCAGAAATCACATTCTTTTCCCCTTGTCCTACATAAGCACTGAGAGCAAGGAAGAAAAGGAGCCCAGAAAAGTAGCTGATTGTAAAAGGAGAAAGAGCATGAAAGACTCTTTGGTTTTAAGTAGAAAATATGTTGATGGCTTCTCTCATGTTGAATCCCAAGAGTTATGACATGTCCTGCCCATGCAAATGCCCACAACGACCAAGAGGCCTTTCCTCGCACCTAAGTTTTTCACACGAGAAATTGGCATGTGATCCCTCTCAAACATGGGATCTCCCACATGACCCCCTGGTGGTAGAGTCACATTCAGTGATTGTTCTGTGTGCACCAGCACCACTGGATGTATGCATTACTTTTTATATACATCTAGTTAGGGACAGCATCAGTCCTTATCTTGTGGGCTAGCACTGTGTCAATCCCATGGAATGTATTAATGCAAGGTTGGGAGAACTGGGTGCTGTGACCATGCGTAGCCTATGGACATGCCTCAGGAGAGCCAGAACCTATGACAAAACAATGGCAATGCATCTTAACAACTGTGGGTATCTCCTCAGCAGGTCTCAAGTGTTAGTAATGGCTCAGCCCAAGCACCCATCAGATGTATGTCTTTGTATGAAGAAGCCACAGTCTGAGATTCTGGGGGGTAACAGAGAGAAAAGCAGAGAGACACTGCTGGCTGAAGCACTTTGAGGCTGCAGGATCCCTCTCTCTGGGATCCTTCTCTCCGGGGATCTGATGGGGAGTGATTCTCCTCCTCCACCCATGCTCTACTTTCATATTTGTAAGCAGGGGTCATTTCGTAGAAAAAGAGCTAGGGGAACTCATTAGCATAACTCATTAGCATATGCCACTCCCCCTGACATCAGGGGCCCGGCGGTGGACCTGCAAGGCCAGCCGGAGTGCGAGGAAGCCCCGCCAAGGCCCTCCCTGGCCCCAGGCAGGCAGGGGTGGGGAGAGGCGGGGAGGAAGCAACTTACCCTCCCTCTTCTCCTGCCTCCTCCTGGCTGAATGAGGGCTGGAAGCGGGGCGGCCGGAAGCAGGGGGCGGGGCTTCCTCATGTGCCCTGCCCCCTGCACCTCACCCGGGGGAACTGCGTTCCCCCGCGTTCCCCCCGAAATGACCTCTGTTTGTAAGTAAAGCAAAGACTGTAAAAAGATCATACGCCTCCTGTGCTCTGCTCTCCAAAGAGAACCAGTCCAGGAACTAAGTACCCATTACAAAGTCCTCTGGTCCTATCTGGGTTGCTGTGAGAACTTGCAGTCAGATAGTTGTGAGCCCCTGCTGGAAATTCAGTTCACAGGTGTGCAGGGAGCGCATTCAGACTTGGACGGGACCGGGGAACACAGGAAGAGGGGACTCCTACATTCCCCCCACGCTGTTTTCCCGATTTGAAACAGTTCTGGAAGAGGCACGGTCTGCTCCAATGGGGACTCCACACATACTGATGGGGCACAAGCAGTTTTCCAAAATGGGGCATCTCATCCCCCTGGGCCTTTTCAAGTTGGGAAAATGGCAAGGGGGGTGGGAGACATAAGACTCCTCTCCCTGCATGCCACATCCCATTCCAAATCAGACCATACCCGTTCAGGAATCACCTCCCAATGGGGAGCTCACAACATAAATATGATTGCAAGTATTCATAGTGGACCTGGATACAACCAAAGGACTTTGAAACATGTACCATAGTTGGGCCCTGGCCAGGTAAGCACCATGTTACAAATGTTATAAATTCAGTGTCTATAAGGAAAAGAGTAAGAGAACGAGAAAGGGGAGTGGTGAAGGTTTGTTTTGTTTTACATATAAACGCTGATTGCATGAAATGGATGGTAACCATTAGGTTATTGTCAGGGGTCATTTCGTAGAAAAAGAGGCGCAGGAGCTCATTAACATAACTTAGTTGCATATGTCACACCCCCTGACATCACCAGAAGTGTGTCAGAAGGCAACACCCACCGCTCAGGCTCCACTGGACTGTTTTGGATTGCTAGCTATTGGGGGGGACGACATGGAGCTCTGTCCTCGCAGAGGAGGGAGAGCTTGTGCCTGAATAAAACTTGGTCTTAAAGGTACCACTGGACTCTTTTGGACCAGGGGTGGGGCTCTGCAGCTTATCTGGCTGCTTCTTGCTCTGACTGAGGGCTGCTGGGAGCAGGGGGTGGGGCTTGTTGCATGTGCCCGCCCCCTGGGCTCTTTACTGCCGGAGCTCCGCTCCTGTGTGCTCCTGCAGGAAATGACCCCTGGTTATTGTCTAGAACGCTTTCATAGCTCGATTGCTTTACCTTTTTGTGATATTGTTTTCTTTCTTGCTAACACTGATACTGTTGGTACCCTTTCCTTAGGAGCCAGAGGTCTGCCTGGAGAAAAAGGAAGTAAAGGAAGCACTGGGGATCCTGGACGGAAAGGTGAACCAGGAGGAAAAGGAGAAAAAGGCTCTGTGGGGCTTAGAGGTAAAAAAAAAAATCATCATCATCTGATGCTTCTCGGGTATTGGGCCCTTGCATTTGATTTAGTAGTATCTGCAACTATAGTATAGATCAGGATTAGGAGTCAAAATTATCTTAGGATTCTGCAAATGAGGATGGAAATAAGAAAAATGGAAACTCAACAAGTAAATTGCTAAGTAACCAATAGGAAAGATAAAATAATGGTGCAGCCTGTTCCTACATAAGTTTATTTGCCTCTTTATTAGAGTTGTCAGTAGTTATCATTTGTTCCAACTCAAGGAGATCGTGATGAGCAAAAATGTCAGTGAATACACAACTCTGCACCCTGTTTATCTCAGAAGAGGAAAGAGAGTGTACAGTAGATTGTGTTATCATAGGAATACATTTTTGTATTGCTGCAACCTGCATTGTATATCTGGTCAAACAGGTCAACAACTAAAATGGACTGGGTCAGTGTGGAAAGGAGGGGGGGCACCAAGATTGGCCAGTGCTGAGGGCACCAGTGAGCCTTCATCCGCCCCTGGGCAGTGTTACAGCTGTTTTAAGACATAAAGGAACAAGTGGTGTCTTTGGCTGCTGGGAAAGAATTTTGCTTCCAGGATGTATTATTAATTGATCAAACATGTGTTCCTTTTTTATGTTCAATCACAATCCTCTGGGATATAAGGGCCTAAAGGTGAAAAGGGTGCTCCAGGTAATTAACATTATTTTTTCCCCCTTACCTTACCAAAATTAGGCGAGGTTACCCTATTCCAAAGCATTGTAGAAATCCACTGTGAATATGGAGATCCACGTGAGCTCGGGCTAGTCTACCTACTTCAATATCTTACTGGACCAATTGCACAGGCACAGTAAGGAGTTGTCCATAGAGCAGTTTCAGCTATTGACAACAATGGGGCAGGTACTGATTGTACAAGAAACTGGTGAGAGGGACAGGGAGAGAGAATGGATCATTTCCTTTCACATAACCCACTGGATTCAATAAATAGTATTATATCGGGGGGGGGGGTTCCTTTGGATATCCTAGGTCTGGATCCAAGGCCCAGGAAAAGGTTCAAACATATAAGATGTAGATCAAACATCTTAGTCTATCCATAATGTTCATGCAGCCTCCAGAAGGTTGTTTTCTCCTTTAAAATGTGAACAGTGAAACCAAGTGGAGGCAAAAAGGTTAAACCCACTTCCCTGTATGGCACCATGGCAAACCACCGTGGCATGTAGGGATGGGCACAAACTGAACCACAAAGCAAAATTTGTCACAAATTTTGGCCTGCTCCAGGTTCATGAGTAGAAGTTCTACCTTCATGAACTTCCACAAACTTTTAAAGCAGTTCATGGTGGTTTGTGGGGTTTCATGGGTGGAGCGGATAGCAGGGGTTTAAAGGGGACCCCAAGTCCCTTTAAATGCTTGCTTTCTGCTTCCCACAAAAGCCGCAAAAACTCCCCGCCACTCAGCTGTTTCACGCTGTCTTGTGCAGTCCCTTTAAAGATGTGAAGAAGCAGACATGGCTTACTTTGGGGATGTGAAGTTGAGGGGTGCCAAGTGACACCTTTTGTTCATTAGGACCACACAAATTCCAACCACACATTTTGCATCCCAGTAGTCATTGTGTTTGTAGCAAGAATGGGGAAATGGGAAAAGCCAGGACCAGGGCGTTCTCCCTGGTGGCGCCAACGCTGTGGAACGAGCTCCCTAATGAGATTAGAGCTCTACGGGACCTCCAGCAGTTCCGTAGAGCTGTGAAAACTGAGCTGTTTCACCAGGCGTTCAAATAAGAACTGACTGCACTGGTTGGCTCGCACTAGCACTTTATCATAGGATGCCGCCATTTTTACTTAGTTTTACTGTATTTATTGTATTTTATATCTTGTAATTGCTGGTTTTCAGGGCTTTTTTGTAGAAAAACCACAGCAGGAACTCATTAGCATAGTTGGCCACACCCAACAGCAGAAACATATTAGCATATTAGGCCACACCCCTGACAGCACAGCTCATTAGCATATGAAGCCACACCCCAGTGTTGCCAGAAGTGTACTCATCCAGCCACACCCACCTTTTGCTTCTTATTCTGTTTACCTTGTTTGTTGTCAAAACCCAGGGCTTTCTTTGTAGCAGGAACTCCTTTGCATGTTAGGCCACACACCCCGAATGTAGCCAATCCTAATGAGTTCCTGCTGTTGGGTGTGGCCTGTTATGCTAATGAGTTCATGCTGGGCGTGGCCAACTCAGGAGCCAGCCGGAACTCCGTTCCTATGCGTTCCTGCTCAAAAATAGTCCTGCTGGTGTTAAATTGTATGTTGTTTTAAACTCTCTGTAAGCCGCCCTGAGCCGCCTCGGTGGGAGGGTGGGGTAGAAATTTAATAAATAAATAAATAACCTGTTACACATACCTTGGCCACTATTTTGAGATCTTGCCTCTTTTCCTTTTGATTTACATAATATTTTCTTTAAAAAAAACAACAGCAAGAAGTCCCAACATAAGAATTGCTGGAGGAAGTAATCGAGGCCGTGTTGAAATTCTGCACAATGGGCAATGGGGTACAATATGTGACGATAGTTGGGACCAAAGTGATGGAACAGTGGTTTGCCGAATGATGGGATACACTGGAAGAGCCATTGTCTTCACCGCAACTGCAGGTAATTTATTAACTGACTCCATGGCTAATTTAATCATCAAAAAATGAAATGATTCAGTTCTATCACTCGTATCTAAAACTAGCAGAGATCTAAGCAGGGATGGAGAGGCAGCAGATACATTTCTAAGTAAATAAAATTCTCTGTCATCCAAAATATGTCAGCAGAGGGTCAATACAAATCTTAAACATTCCTGTCCAAGATGGTAAGCGATGCACCCTAAATATATTCTCCGGACAAGACTGAAGGCATTAGCGTGCTGGGCTTATTTATTTATTTTCTGAATGCCATCAGGAAACACAGGTGTCGTCAATGGGACATAATGTGCACATTGCAAAAATATGCTTTATTTGCATGCTTCTTTGTGATTATAACACGAGTCTGTTACAGAAGCATAGTAACAGAACAGAATTCGAGTCCAGTAACACCTTAAAAGGTCAACAAAATTTTCCAGGGTACAAGCTTTTGTTAGTCTGAAGCTGTTTGCTAGGCAATGGGAGGATAAGAGAGAGAAAAAGTATTCAAAGGCATACGAGGAACTTCCAAACAATTGGGGGGTTGCATTAATTATGCAGCTGTTGCTCAGCTGTTGTCCAGGACCCAAAAACATTTCCCAGTCATTTCGCTCAGATGAAAATTGCCTTTTCAAAGAACTTTTTCTCCAGTCACACTTTTCTGTGTGGAATGCAGTTACACAGGTGTCATGGTCACCTATTGGACAACGTTTGTGACATCATTTACAGGGAACAGCCCATGCCATTTTGTAAATACTACAAAAGTTCTATTTTATTGGATTTTTTAAAAAAGATGTAGAATGTTCCTTTGCAAGTGTGACAAAGTTTTTTCTGTTGAGGTTACATCATGGCTTATAGAGAATTCAGTGTGTTTAGCTATTCGGAGGATCATATCACCTCTTTATTAAATAAACCCAATTTCTTCAATTCTGAGAAAGATGTTAACAATTCTAGTGCATGGGAGAATTTTTAAGAAAGGTTCTTTTAAGAGAAGGCTCCTTTGTTCTATATCAAGCATGAGAATACTTCAAAAACTTTTTTTAAATCATGACATGTATCATCTAGGCTACACTTACCTCTGCTTCCCTTTCCCTGAGTAAGGCTGTGCCATTTTTAACCCCTTTCCCCATCTTAAAAAAAAAAATCATTCTTTTAAAATTCTCTAGCACAGTCCCATTTATTTTGACAGACTTTCTAAAGATGAACAGAAATGCCCTTCAGCAATCTCAGGCTATGTTTTTAATGCTGGATTTTGATTCATAACTTTTAATGTTTTATGGTTTTATTATGTATTATGTTTTATTTTGTAAGCTGCCTTGGGCAGGATCCCCAGAGTGGAGGCATAACAATTATCTAAATAAATGATCAAATAAATTAAGTCATATGGCTTTCCATAATATGATTAGGGTTGTAGCATGGCTAGTGTGGCCATTGCTAGTTCATATACACATGAACATCACTTGATCTTTTATCCTTTCATTTGTTGACTCTCAGTGACCCTCGGTGGAAAGTGTGAACCACCTCTATTGAAAAATGTTAGGTGTAAGCTGATCTCTAATCCTTGATGTGTGGGGAACAATAACCAAGATGCCATTAAGGGAAGCTAGGCACTCTCTCCACATGGGAATTAGCAACAAAAATAAAGCCAGTAGATGCCCAGAAAACTGGATCATGATCTCGTCTGTACATGAGTATCCTATTTAAAAAATGAGAAGGTAAAAGGTTCCCTTGCTCGAAAGCCAGTCGAGTCCGACTCAAGGGTTGCGGTGCTCATCTCCGTTTCAAAGCCGAAGAGCCACCGCTGTCCGAAGACGTTTCCGTGGTCATGTGGCCGGCATGACTAAACACCAAGGCGCACAGAACGCTGTTACCTTCCCACCGAAGTGGTACCTATTTATCGACTTGCAATGTCTTGCTTTCGAACTGCTAGGTTGGCAGGAGCTGGAACTAGAGACGGGAGCTCACTCCGTCATGTGGCACACTCGGGTCTCGAACTGCTGAACTACCGACCTTCCACAGCCTGCAGTTCAGCGTCTTAACCACTTGAGCCACCGCAACTCCATTAAAAAAAAATGAGAGGGGGGGTAAACTAGGAATGTATATGTGAGCATTCCTCACTGCTCTGCAAAAGGCTCCATCTCTTAAATTTTGCTCTGCCCACCTTCCCCATCATTTTTTTCCTTTTTTTCCACTCTTCATATATATGTCTTTAAAACAAACCTTTCCCGTTCATATTTGTGTCACATTCTTTGTCCTTCCTTCTCAACATAAACAGTAAGACAAGGAGGCTTACAAATATGTAGAAGAATGTAAGACAGTAATATAATTCTCAGTTATCATGTACAGAGTAAAGATTTCACTAACAAGTTGATACCATAGATCTACAAACTATTTAGAACCAAAGAATCCACCAGATGGTTGACTTGAAGAATGTATGAAGGCCAATCTCTTTCAGTTGTCTCTTCCAGCTCTCACAGTTTTCACTGAACACTGTTTTTCTGAGGTTCATGGGAGTTCATTCTCACGCTCCCCCCAATCTCATGTTTGCCTGTATTTCTGGGTTGTTGCTTACAACAGCTGAAAGCAGAACGTCCTTCATTTCCCCAGAATAACTGTTCTTGCAGAAATGGCCAGTATTTGATTAAAGAGCTTCAGTGAGAGTCCCAGACTTTTGGTTGTTTGGAGACTGAACCTTATGATTTACCATTTACAACAAGGAGCCCATGTAGCCTTTCATTACCCAGGCTTTCCCACACCTATTTCTATATTTTCTTCTTCTGGTTTTGGTATTGTGACCCAGGGTCTGGGCTTTCGAAGGACTATGCATTTCCTGGGAAGAATTTCGTTCAGAACCTGTGTCTTAAATAAAAGTAGATTTATTTGCTGTTCACACACTCTTCCCTCTTATTGACAGGGATCAGGGCATGTCACTTTTGGTGATGTTTCCCTCTTGGTATTAATGGCAATTTTAATTTTTTGTTATTTTTGATCCCCGTATGAAAATAAAATTGATCAGAGGAAGGAAAAACGGGAGAAGCATCAACCTTTCAGTAAGTGAGGGGGTAAACTAGGAAACCAATAGAAAATGGGACTCAAGAAATACCCACAGGGACTACTCAGAATCATGCTTAATAATCAAAATAGCTCCCTTTGTATGCATTTCCTACATCCATCTTTTATTCTCTTCCGTTGCAGAAGGTCAAGTGCTGTTTTTCCCCTTTGTTTCCTAGCCAAGTGATCTGAGAAATGTATTAGATGTCTACTTTTGATACACGTTTCTAATTTGTGGTAGGTTGTTCTACAATAACTCATTACAATTTTCTTTTACTTCCTTTTGGCTGATACCAGGAACTGGAACTATCTGGCTGGATGAAGTGAACTGTTCAGGAACAGAATCCTCCATTGAGTTGTGCAGTAAATCTGACTGGGGTGTACACAACTGCAATCATAATGAAGATGCTGGTGTAGAGTGTTCCTAATGACATATTGTACTGCACTGATGTCTGCCAAAGAATAACATTCAGTGAAATGGTTCTGCACTGTCATTCAATGTGACTGGGACTTATATTTCTGGGCTAGCTAAATACTGAGTTATTTTTTTAATCCCACTTTATCAATAGACCCCTATAATACCTTCAATGGGCAGAGACTCACTATCAGTATCTGGATACTTTATTAGAATTATAATAACACTGTCAAACATTGCTGCATTAGCCAGATTTTAAAAATGAATAAGGAAGATGACTTGAAAATAATTTGAACTTGTAAAATGAATTTCTTTTCTTGGATGCAAAGGTCAAGGTGATTTTCCCATCGTGGTATTAATGGCAATTTAAATTTTTTGTTATTTTTTATCCCCGTATGAAAATAAAATTGGTCAGAGGAAGGAAAAATGGGAGAAGCATCAACCTTTCAGTAAGTGAGGGGGTAAACTAGGAAACCAATAGAAAATGGGACTCAAGAAATACCCACAGAGACTACTCAGAATCATGCTTAATAATCAAAATAGCTCCCTTTGTATGCATTTCCTACATCCATCTTTTATTCTCTTCCATTGCAGAAGGTCAAGTGCTCTTTTTCCCTTTGTTTCCTAGTCAAGTGATCTGAGAAATGTATTACATGTCTACTTTTGATACACATTTCTAACTTGTGGTAGGTTGTTCTACAATAACTCATTACAATTTTCCTTTACTTCCTTTTGGCTGATACCAGGAACTGGAACTATCTGGCTGGATGAAGTGAACTGTTCAGGAACAGAATCCTCCACGGACCACGGTTGGCCCATACATGCAAAGCATATGGGGATGACTGTGAGGAAGGCCATGTCTGTTGTTTTTGTTGTTGTTGTTGTTCAGTCGCACATTCGAGTCCGACTGTTCACGACCCCATGGACCAGATCCCGCCAGGCCTTCTGGTCTTCTGCCGTCCTCTGAAGTTTGCTCAACTTCATGTTCGTTGCATCTATGACACTGTCTAACCATCTCATCCTTTGCCGTCCCCTGGACCACAGTTGGCCCATTCATGCAAAGCATATGGGGACGACTGTGAGGAAGGCCATGTCTGCTGTACTAGTCATTGAAACTTGTTTCTACCCTCTCACCTGTCCTGGCTATCAATTGAGAAATCTCAATTAAGTGGAGTTTATGGAGGACATAGGGATCTCTAACCAAGAACTTTCAGCAGATTTCCCCAAATTACATTTCCCAGGTGAGCCGTAATAGTTCACCCAGATTTTGACCAGTATAAGTATAGATGCTTTATCAGTTGAACAAATTGATTAGAAATTCCAATGCGTGTGCGCACATGTGTATGATCGTTGCACTTAATCTTGGTGACTGCATCAGTCACTGCATATGAAAACTGCTAGGATACTTAGAACATAAGAATATAAGAGAAGCCATGTTGGATCAGGACAGTGGCCCATCCAGTCCAACACTCTGGGTCACACAGTGGCCAAAAAACAGGTGCCATCAGTAGGTCCACCAGCAGGGCCCTCCCAGAAGTCCTCCCGCGGTTGCCCCCAGTCACCAACAATACAGACTATCACTGCCCCAGATAGGGTTGCCAGCTCTTGGATGGCAAATACCTGGAGACTTTGGGGGTGGGTCCGGGAGAGGGGAGGGTTTGGGGAGGGGAGGGAACTCAGCATGGTACAGTGCCATAGAGCCCACCCTTCAAAGCAGCCATTTTCTCCAGGGGAGCTGATCTCTGTCAGCTGGAGATCAGTTATAAAAGTGGGATGTCTCCAGGCCCCACCTGGAGGCTGGTAACCCGAGCCCCAGACATAGTGTTATACAGGGCTTTTTTTGTAGAAAAAGCCCAGCAGGAACTCATTAGCATAATAGGCCACACCCAACAGCAGAAACTCACTAGCATATTAGGCCACACCCCTGACAGCACAGCTCATTAGCATATTAGGCCACACCCCCATGCCTTCCCTTGGCTTGCTGCCAGGCGCCCAGGCAAGCCGGCCCTTGGAGGGAAGAGAAGGCAATTTAAACTGCCTTCCCTTGGCTTGGCTGGGTGCCCTGCAGCTGCGGGGAACCCAGGCCAGCCCTTGTAGGGAAGGGAAGGGAAGGCAGTTTAAACCAGCCAGAACTCCGTTCCTGTGCGTTCCTGCCCAAAAATAGCCCTGGTGTTATATCTATACCTTGTGGCTAATAGCCACAGATGGACCTCAGTTCCATATGTCTGTCTAATCCCGTGCTGAAGCTGTCTATGCTTATAGTCACCCACCACTTCCTGTGGCAGTGAATTCCACGTGTTAATTAATCTTTCTAAATCTATTCTAAATCTACTGCTTATTAATTTCATTGAGTACCTATGAGATCTTGTACTGTGAGAAAGGGAGAAAAGTATTTATTTCTCTACCTTCTCTGCATGTGTAACTTTGTAAACATCTGTCATGTCACCCCTCAGTCGTCGTTTCTCCAAGCTAAAGAGCCCTAACCTCTTCAGCCTTTCTTCACAGAAGAAACCTCTTTAACATCTTTATCTTCTATAACAGACGGAAATCTTAAGCTTGGTTTGCATGTAGTACAAGGCAGGGGTCGTTTCGTAGAAAAAGAGCTAGGGGAACTCATTAGCATAACTCATTAGCATATGCCACACCCCCTGACATCACCGGAAGTGTGTCATAAGGCCACACTCCCTGACATCACCGGAAGTGTGTCATAAGGCCACACACACCACCCCCAACGGCCCCAGCCACCGCCGCCGCCCTTGCAGCTCCACTGCCGAGCCCCATGAGGGGCCCGGCGGTGGACCTGCAAGGCCGGCGGGAGTGCCAGGAGAAGGGAAGGCAGTTTAAACCAGCCAGAACTCCGTTCCTGTGCGTTCCTGCCCAAAAATAGCCCTGGTGTTATATCTATACCTTGTGGCTAATAGCCACAGATGGACCTCAGTTCCATATGTCTGTCTAATCCCGTGCTGAAGCTGTCTATGCTTATAGTCACCCACCACTTCCTGTGGCAGTGAATTCCACGTGTTAATTAATCTTTCTAAATCTATTCTAAATCTACTGCTTATTAATTTCATTGAGTACCTATGAGATCTTGTACTGTGAGAAAGGGAGAAAAGTATTTATTTCTCTACCTTCTCTGCATGTGTAACTTTGTAAACATCTGTCATGTCACCCCTCAGTCGTCGTTTCTCCAAGCTAAAGAGCCCTAACCTCTTCAGCCTTTCTTCACAGAAGAAACCTTTTTAACATCTTTATCTTCTATAACAGACGGAAATCTTAAGCTTGGTTTGCATGTAGTACAAGGCATCCCAATTGCTTCAAACGTTTCAGAATAAGACATATTTACATCTTATAGTAAAAACCAGAGCTATTTTTGGGCAGGAACACACAGGAACGGAGTTCCGGCTGGCTTCAGAGTTGGCCACACCCACTACAGCCAAAACCTCTGCATGTGTGGCTACAGAGGGAAGGCCTGGAGATATCCCATGCATAATTTTGTGAACCTCTGTCATGTCACCCCTCAGTCGTCATTTCTCCAAGCTAAAGAGCCCTAACCTCTTCAGCCTTTCTTCACAGAAGAAACCTTTTTAACATCTTTATCTTCTATAACAGACGGAAATCTTAAGCTTGGTTTGCATGTAGTACAAGGCATCCCAATTGCTTCAAACGTTTCAGAATAAGACATATTTACATCTTATAGTAAAAACACGTTATAGGTTTCTACCACTAAGTCATGGCCACACATGGGAGCTGCCTCCCAGTGCAGCTAATTCTATGCTTGGCACTCTTACAATCACCCCCACCAATGTGGCTGGCTCTTCTAAATAGTTTTATATGAGAACTACTTTAAAAAGTAGCTTCCATGAGGCTAGCTTAATGTTTAACAATGTGCTATTTTAAAAAACAACAACAACACTGTGTACTTCTAGGCCTACCATTTACTCATACAGGGCAGTGAATTACTAGTTCCCAGCCCCAATTTTGATTGAATGCTATTTAAACCAACAGCAAAGTCCAACTAGTCTGAAGTATCATAATAGGCTTGGGGTGAGTGAGTTTCTTGAAAAATAGCCTTGATTTCAAAAGGAGTAGGTAGGTATTCCAAAAGATGGTGCTTCAAATGAGCAGCTCCTATGATATGCCACAAAGTCAAATGCAAAGACAAAGGAGAAATAAAATGCGAAGGAATTTGAACCTGTGGTCACTTGTCTTTGCTGTTTATTTACGCAGCCCACACTCACCCAGAATGTTCAGGACTGCTTATTACAAAAGAAGGAAATAAAAGGCTCAGAATGAAAAAGGTTAAAAAAGGAGACAAGGCAAAGAAAACAGCAGCACAGGCAAACCAAGTCGGATTGTGAACCAGTTAGGTTTTCCTGTCAAATAGTCAATATTAGAATATGAAAAGAGTATATTTTCAAAGTCTGCCGGGCTCCACACATGATCTACCACTCTCTGCTCAAACCCTACTTACGGTCTGCCAAATTCCACCCATCGCCCACTACCAAACTGGCGAATTCTGCCATGTTTCAACTTGGGACCCACTAGAATCTGACTGTTCATGATCTGCAATGCTTAAAACTCCACTGTCTTCTAGGACTTCCAGTAGCCATCATGTGGAATAGTTTTGTTTATTGCCGAAACTTTCTTTCTGTAGTCAGATAGCTATGAAAGACTGGCAGAGGCCTCACTCTGCATACTTACTGTGGTAAAGTTCTTCTAATAAAGCCAGAGCTTGCCTTGAACATTTCTCTGCATATGAAAATCTTAGAAGTTCCACCAGGAACCTCATTTTTCAAATCTATTATTGGCAACACCTGTGAGTATGTGAAGATTGTGAATCTTATGAGCAAATGTAACCAAAATCTCTCATAACCATTGATGCTGACTGCACTCATTTGCAGAAAAGTTATCTTAAAACATTTTAGTTGCAGGATCATTCAACACTATGCCCTTTGCCAAATGAATCAAACGCCATGCTAAAAGAGATCATAAAAATGTAGTGGCTTCTGTCGCTTCCAATTCTCATGCAACATCTTCTAACATATTCCTACCACTAGGTGGAGCTCAAGGTCCTCATCCCCATTCAGAATAAAGATGTAGACCAGTGTCTTCTGCAAAATGTAGCTGTGAATCACTGCCAAAAGAAACCGGAGAGTCTATGACATTGTGTTAAATAAACTGTCTCACTCAGGGTGTTGTGCCTAGGCAGATGGCTTTCTGGGATGGGTCACTTAGCAATTTCCAGCCGTTGTAGCAATGTTTAGACTTTCAATAAACAAAGCTCTCTCATTTTTGATCCTTTGACCCCATGGGCCTTTCTCACAACTTTTCATCAGCAGTAAATCAGTCACAAGACTGATAACAATTGGATTCTGCCAAGCCTGCAGCATTTGGCTTCTCATTCCAAACCATCTTACTTAGTCCTACATCAGAGACATGTGCTCACAGATTTCTAGGTCTGCCTGGTTGCTACCTGAATATTTTCCTTTTACCTTTAAGTAGGATTGTCGCTGGGGTGGCCAACTGGCCTGGAGAAAAATGTCCTGCTCCTTTAATAGAAGTGTAATGTGTAGAAATGGGCAGGTGGAGCTTTTCATGGCATGGAGGCAAACAACATCACCAGGCAAAGAACATCCCGTAAAAGGGACAGAACATTTTTTCTCCAGGCTGTTGGCAAACCTAGGCCCCGGACACAATGGGGGAAAAGGTGTGGCTGAAGTTTGGCTTTTTTGAGCAGCATCAAAAGAGACGCACGGCGGCGGGATCAGACAGATCCCCCAAGCCGCTGTGCACTTGCTCCCCGGCACGATCAGATGTGGGGGGGGAGCCACACAGTGAGCGCGGCAGCCCCTTGCGCATGTGCATGCCTGCGCTGTTTGGCCGGGGGCCTCGCGTCGGGCGCGCCGGCGATCCCACAGCCGCCCCTGCTGCGGATTTTCAGGTAAGTCGTAGTGTTTTGTAGTGTGTTTTTTTTAATCTGCATCTTTGGCCGGAAGAGGCAGATCGGGGACAGGTGAGCACCGCTTCCCAGATGTTGCAGTGTGATCGCGCCCACTTGCTGCGTCCCCAATCTGTCCCTCTTGCAGATCAAAGCCTCCCGTGTGACCGGGGCCCTAGTTTTCACCTGAAGAGCTCCAAAACAAGAAGCACTTTGTAAGGCTGTTAGAAATGTATGTTCAAACATGAGCAGTATTTTATTAGATTGTGCTTTGCAATGTTTAAGTTGCTCTTGGAAATTAGGACATATTTGTTGAAGGATTTCACAGCCGGAGTTCATTAGCTGTTGTAGATTTTCCAGGTTGTACTCTCTGTGGACAATACTCCATCTTTCTGTGTAATACCTCTGAGGATGCCAGTCACAGCTACTGGTGAAACGTCAGGTCCTACAATGTCAAGACCATGGCCATACAACCCAGAAAATCTACAACAATTTAGGACATATTGTTTGCAATTATGGGGCAGGTGGCAAGCTTCAGTTGAAACAAATCTCTGCTAGCCTTCTAGAAGCTAATCATATTGATCTTTAGTCAAGCTAATGGCCTGAGAACATTCCGCAAACAACGAACCCTTCTGCCTTTTTACCTCTCTCTGTTGTTTGTTGCCACTGCCACTACTTCGAGCCCACGAGTCCATACAACTTAAATCCTAATGCCAAAGTCAGTATATCTTTGGATAGTTACATCCAGTGACCAATGCTCCCTGTAAGCTGTGGAGTCTTGGGAGCAAAAATTCTACTTTGTGAGCTACTGGTGTTAAAATTGTGAACAAGCAATTTGGCTACTGCATAAATTAGTTTGCTCTGGAGCCATCCTTCCTGAGCTAAGACAAAAATGTGTGAGCCAGAGGCTAAAAAACTGTGAGCTAGCTCACACTAACTCAGCTTAGAGGGAACACTGCCAGTGATTGGAGCAGTGAACGGGCAAGACAGATCTTTCTACAAACCTTTGCAGAAAAATATGAAATCTAAAAAAAAAATTACACTGAGCACTTTAAAAAATACAAAAATGATAAAAGGAACACCTGCAGCTTTAAGCAACAGGAGTCTCTCAGTAGCTGTTGCTAGGCAACCACAGCATTCCAAGCTTCGTTCTGTCAGTAAAAGTCAGGGGGAGGGTCCTTTCCAGCCCTATTTGGCCTTAAGGGAGAACTCATTCAGGCCAGGGCTGGCTAGGATAGGCTGTTCCAGGTTGGCAAATTCCTGGAGATTTTGTGATGAAGTCTGAGGAGTGCAGGGTTTGGGAAGGGGAGAGGCCTCCCCAAACCTCACCCTCCCAAGGCTCCAACCCCAAATGTCTAGGGATTTCCCAAGCTTGATCTGGCAACCCCAAGGGGAACTGATCTCTGTAATTGGGAGATCTTTTGTGATTCCAGGAGATTGCCAGTCCCATTCTAAGGCTGGCAACCCTAGAAGGAGAGAATGAAGCAGGAAAAGGGGAGAGACTGAGGGCCAGGGCTGGTGCCAGGTTTTTTTGCACACTAGGCAAGGCTACCTTCTGGCGCATCCCCCCCCCCATGCGCCCACCAATTTTCAAACATAAATGCATCTTAAAAAGGTAAAGGTAAAGGTTCCCTTGCTCGAAAGCCAGTTGAATCCGACTCTAGGGTTGCGGTGCTCATCTCCGTTTCTAAGCCGAAGAGCCAGCGCTGTCCGAAGACGTTTCCGTGGTCATGTGGCCGGCATGACTAAACACCAAGGCGCACGGAACGCTGTTACCTTCCCACTGAAGTGGTACCTACTTATCTACTTGCAATTTCTTGCTTTCGAACTGCTAGGTTGGCAGGAGCTGGAACTAGAGACGGGAGCTCACCCCATCATGCGGCAACCCGGGTCTCGAACTGCTGAACTACCGACCTTCCACAGCGTCTTAACCACTTGAGCCACCACAGCTCCTAGGAATCTTAGGAAGAATGAAAAACACAAAATTTGAAATTGCTCACTTCTTTTTTATAAAATTGTGAGAACAAGTAATACAATCTCTGATTTTCTCTCTCAAACAGAAAAACACAGAGCACAAAGCATTTTGGAAAATTCCTGTTAATTGTGATGTTGAAATTTAAGCCACTTTAATGTTTCCATTTCAGGCACATGAGAATCTCATTCTGCGTGCCTTTTCTTTAGCAAATTTTGTCACCAATTCCTTCAGGTCAAGCGCTGATGCATCAGCATGTTCAACTGAAATTGAGGTAAGGAAATCAAACCTGGTTCTCCAGATTAGAACCCACAGCTCTTAACCACAATACCATGCTGGCTTTTCTGGAGTAACTGGAAAAAAATAATGCTAGGAAAAGTTGGAGAATGCAGAAAAACTGGAAGACCCAACATGAGATAAGGTAAAGGTTACCTTGCTCGAAAGCCAGTCGAATCTGTCTCTAGGGTTGCGGTGCTCATCTCCGTTTCAAAGCCAAAGAGCCAGCGCTGTCCGAAGACGTTTCCGTGGTCATGTGGCCGACATGACTAAACACCAAGGCGCACAGAATGCTGTTACCTTCCCACCGAAGTGGTACCTATTCGTCTACTTGCAATTTCTTGCTTTCGAACTGCTGGGTTGGCAGGAGCTGGAACTAGAGATGGGAGCTCACTCCATCATGCGGCACCCGGGTCTCAAACTGTTGATAGATGGACTCAATAAAGGAAACCCTGGTCCTCAGTTTGCAAAACCTTAGCAAGACTGTCAACTATAGGATGTTTTGGAGGATATTAATTCATAGGGTTGTCATAAGTTGGGAGCAACTTGAAGGCACTTCACACTCACTCACACATACGCACAGTTAATGCATTCATAGCAGGAAATGTCTCTGTGTGGAAGCAGCACATGTGGTCTTCTCCCTTGCCAGCCCCCTGTAAAGAAACCCTGCTGCCAGTTGACTTCTTCATGAAATCCAGATGGGTGGAGAAGAGAAGCAGGTTTTTCTGAGCAGTAGTATCTTCTCTTTGAAAATTATCCCCCGGGGGAAACCACCAGGCTGGCTCCAGAAATCAGTTAAGACCTTTTAATTTTTGCAAGCACTGGTTAACTAAGGTGAGGCTGACTTTACTACAGGAAAATTAGGCAGTGTGTGTAATTTCTAAATGAGAGATTCAGAAACTTTTTGCTGTCCCTGCCAGTAGCCTGGCGAATAGGGGATTTAGCAAATAAAACAACCTCTGGATCCTTGCAGGGGACTCTCCCTCCCTCTCCCCCTGCCTCTTCGGGTGCTATGAACTCTCCGGGAGACCCTCATTTGGACCGGGCCAGCACCAGATGCCCACTCCTCCTGCCCCCTGAGGCCAGATCCCCACCACCACCAGGTGAGGAATGGAGGCTCCCAACCCCAGTTCCCCCCCCCCCATGCACACCTTCCTTGCCTTCCTGGGGATGAGCCTGTCCTGACGATAGAGCCAGGTGGGAAGTGGCAGAACCAAGTTCAAGTCCAGTGTCACCTTCTTCTCCTGGGTCTCAGCTCTGGTGTGCTGGCCCACTGCTTCAGAGTTTCCGCGCACACACATCCCCAGCCCCCAGGACTCTTCAGCTCACCTCGGAGGCCAGGGGATGCTGCCCAAGTCACTTGGAGGCATGCCGCGCACTGCACGCAGAAAGTCCGATGCCACCCGCCTGCGGGGGCAGCCAAGAAAGTGCACGGCCCAGGCACACACACCCTGCCTTGACTCCTTGCAGAAGGGGGTGAAAAAGCCTGCGCTCGAGGGAAGGGGGGGCACCGGTGGCAGCACGTTACTTCAGGAGCCTCTCCCCCCTAGCCAAGCAGGGCACGAGGAGAGGCAAGGGAGGGGAGGGGCAGCAGGCAGGGCAGCGTGGCACCCTCATTGAGACTGCGCCCTAGGCAACGGCCTAAATTTTGTCTGTGGCGGTCTGGCCCTGGCGAGGGCTTTCAGGAAAGGGGAAGAGGAAATATGGGGGAAGTGAGAAGCCACCAACAAGTCCTTGCAGGTTCCTACTTGTCCTTCTGCTTTATAAAGGGGATATACTAAAGTACAGTGCCAAAAGGAATCATGGAAGCTGGAGGCTAGCATGTGGCGGTCTGGCCCTGGCGAGGGCTTTCAGGAAAGGGGAAGAGGAAATATGGGAGAGGAGGAAGTGAGATGCCTCCGACAAGTCCTTGCAGGTTCCCACTTGTCCTTCTGCTTTGTAAAGGGGATATACTAAGGTACAGTGCCAAAAGGAATCATGGAAGCTGGAGGCTAGCATATACCCACAAGATAGAGCATATGGGATGAGGTACAAGGGGGGAAAGGCCAATTAAAAAAGAAATTATGCTTAGTATTTTTAAGGCACTTTTCTTCATACGTGTGTGTGTGTGTATACACACACACACATACACACATGTTAGCAGAGTAACCCTTATAGGAGCCCTGTAATGTAGGCCAACATTATTATTCCCATATTTCAGATGAAGGAACTGAGGCTAGCTGAGAGCCAGCATGGTATAGTGGTTAGAGTGTCAACCGAGGATCTTGTAGACCTAGATTTGAATCCCCATCCTGCCACAGAAGCTCACTGGGACTCCTTGGGCCAGTCACACTCTCTCAGCCTAACAGGGTTGTTGTGAGGATAAAATGGAGACGAAGAATGTTGTAAGCCACTTGGGGTCCCCATTGAAGAAAAAAGTGGGTATCAATTAAATAAATAAAAATCAGGAGAGTGGTCGGCCTAAGGCCATCTACTGAATTTATGGCTGAGCTGAGATTTGATAGTACATATAGGCATCCAAATACAGTTGTTAAGTTCGACTCATACTTGTGTACATTTAATAATCTAGGTACAAAACACTCTATAGTGAAAAACAACAACAATCTGTGTCAGAACAATACATACTATAGAACAAAGGAAAGTTTAAAAAAATGCCCAATGACATTTTCCAGGTCTGTGTAAATAGATCACGAGGTCCCGGATGTATTACGTCCTTTGTTGTGTCAATCTGTGTCAGAACAATACATACTACAGAACAAAGGAAAGTAAAAAAAAAATGTCCAATGAAATTTTCCGGGTCTGTGTAAATAGATCACGAGGTCCCGGATGTATTACGTCCTTTGTTCTGTCCTAAAAGACATCTCTCTCCACAAGTACAAAAACTGTAAATCTTCTCCACATCTTTTGTTCTAATTTGTTCTAATTGGAAGCCACTAGAAATTTTTATTAAGCAGGCATATCCTATATATATAATTCCCTTATGTATTGGCCATTTCCAGCTCTCCCATTGGCTGTGCAATGCACTCTGTCAGCCATTGGCCCATCAACCGCCACTCAAGAGTACTCGTGTGCCATTGGCTGGGTGCTGGGTCAACTCCTCTCCCCCACCCACTGCCAGCCTGGACACTCTTCTCTCACAGAATAAACTGCCAAACGGCTGTCTCTCCTGATGAAGACACTTCTGCTTGGCTCCTGTGGGACTAACTTTTCCCTCAGTGGCTGTTGCTAGGCAACCATGCTTGGTTCTGCCAGTAAAAAGGCAAAGGCAGGAGGCACTTTTCAGGCCTTTGTGGGGAACTCATTGGGACTAGTTCTGACTAGGGTTGCCCACTCCAGGTCGGGAAATTCCTGGATATTCTGTGGTGAAGTCTAAGGAAGCCAGAGTTTGGGGAGGGAGGGGCCTCAGCTGAATAGAATGCCATAGAGCCCACCCTCCAAAGCAGTTATTTTGTCTAGGGGGAGAGAGATTTGTTGTCTGGAGTTCAGTTGTGATACCCAACAATCTTCAGGTTTCATCTGAAGGTTGGCTACCCTAGGCATAGCAGTTCGCGCTTCAGAGAAGGGTCTGCCAAACCCAGGTTCTTGCTGTGGAAGTTGAGAGGGTGATGTCAGACCAATCACAGACTTTCAGCCTAACCTACCTCACAGGGCTGTTGTGCAGATCAAAAGGAGAAGAGGAGAATGATGTAAGCTGCTTTGGTCTCCACTGCAGAAAAAGACTGTACTTTTCCTCCTGGGGAACCACTGCTGCCAATCTCCAGATTAGGACTGGAGATAAACTGCTCTCCAGATGGCAGAGATCAGCTCCCCTGGAAAAAACAGCTGCTTTGCAGGATGGGCTGTGTGTCATTATACCCTGCTGAGGTCACTTTCCTCCTGCTTGGGTCCCCACTGCGGAGCAAGACTGTAGTTTTTCTAGGCAGAGGCTACAGGGAGGGGAAAAGAGATGGAAACATGAAGTCAGAGGGGCAGATAACGGTATGTTGGTAGTTGGCTGGGAACGAAATAGGGTTGCCACCTCCAGGTTGGGAAATCCCTGGAGTGGAGCCTGGAGAGAGTAGGGTTTGAGGAGTGGTGGGACCTCAGACAGGTATAAAGCCATAGACTCCACCCTCCAACCAGCCATTTCCTCCTGGGGAACCATTGTTGCCAATCTCCAGGGGAGGGCTGGAGATCCCTCAGAATTACAACTGCTCTTCAGATGGCAGAGATCAGTTTCCCTGGAGAAAACAGTAAGCTCCGTGTCATTACACCCTGCTGAGGTCACCACAGCACCTGCCCATAGCCTCTTCTAGAGCTCGTTGTATTTATTTCCGTGACGGGCCTTATTCCTAGTAGCTTAATATTCTAAGTAGGAGGAAAACCTTGACATCCAAAGTGAAAGCTGCTAACAAAAATGCCACGGATCATCAGGATATTCTTATCTCCAGAGCATAATGCCCTTCAGGAGGTATATAGGGAGAAGTGGTCCCAAAGATAAACCAGCCCCAGACTGTTTAGGGCCTTGAAGGTTGGTACTAAAACCTTGAACCTGATCTGGTACTCAACTTAGAGCCAGTGCGTTTCTTTTCTGGCCATTGAAACAAAGTTTGGGTCCAGTGGCACCTTTAAGACCAAACTCTGTTCTTCTGCTTCAGACCAACATGGCTACCCACCTAAATCCATTTTCTGGCCATTATTTTTATTCATTTTATTTCATAATTATTATTGAAAATAATTTTGCCATATAGAGGAGGGGCCCAGCCTAGCCCGATCTCATCAGATCTCAGAAACTAAGCAGGGGCTGATGCAGATGCAGGCAATTCTGGGCTCACTGGGTCATCACCAGGACTATTTTCACCACAAGGAGGGCCACTAAATCTGTATCTCTCATGAGGGAGATTGAACAGAACACGGAGAAAACATATGTTGCCCAGTCCATGTGCTTCACCCAATATTCTACCCATCTTGATTTGCTGGGTATGATACGAAGCCAAAGCACTCAATCATGTTGCTGTGACTGGTGGAAGCAGTTCCGACATACACAATCATCTTCTCTCTCCATACAGGAGATAGAGCAAAACCAATATAAGACAGCTCACAAAGAATTGCACAGCCACTCTTATCGTTACTTCACAGTGCCAATTAAGATTTAGTTAAACAGAATGCAATTACATTGTCATGGATAAAAGGGATAGCAGTAATTAAAAATGAGTATTTCCCCTTAGGAATGGTTATTATTTCCAGCTGTTCGTTCTCCTTTCTCCATCCTTGATCCCTTTTATGATGTGAGGCTAAGTGGGGGAGGGGGTTCTGAACATGGGCTGGTTGATTACAAGAGGTCTTAATTTTTTTTAAAAAAATTGCATAATGACCTTTTTGTCCTCCGCTTCCTCTCAGAAGGGCTGGATCTGCCGTGGTCATCATCAGTGGATGGCGGTATGTGGGGAAGGAAGAGAACGTCATTGCATGTGGGTTATTTTCCATGCTAGCAAATCACTTCTGGTGCAGCAGGCTACCCCCTTCCAGCATACCGGTAAGGTGATTTGAGAGGCAGGGGCTCCTTATGGAGGCTTATATGCACAGACACCCAACCCATGTGATTCATTTCTCTTTAGAACAGAGAGAAAGCCCAGGCAGGTAAGTTGCTGTCCAGCAGGACCACCCCTTGCATTAGTCTCTGCAGTGAAAGAAGGAAGCACACCCACTCCTCCACTATGTGGAGGGGGTTACTGTCTGGGTAACTCTGGTTCTGGAACAGCTGCTGCATCAGGATCAAAGTATTCTCCTTTATGGAGAATTTTAGGCTAAATGACCTTGGCCTCACTTCTAGTTCTAAAGGCTGATTCATACAGCTATGCTTATCATTTGATGACTCATGGCTGACAGTGAAGTCCTAAGCAGAGTTATACCCTTTGAAGCCCACTGACTTAGAATGGTGTAACTCTGCTTAGGATCACACTGTAAACTGCCTCCCTGAGGAAGTATCTTCTTACTGCTGACTGAGTTGACATGAAAGCTCCATTCGATCTGTGATGATTCCACACATGCAAAACACCACCTGATGGAGTAGATGCAGGAGTAGATGCATGTGTGAACTCACCACAAGACTCTGTGATTCTGCTAGATACATGGGAATAAACCATGTGACAGAATTCAACCCTCCCCCCCAGCTATGACTTGCAGTAAGCAACCAGAAAAGAGAAGCACAATCCTAATGCCTCCCTCCTCCAACCTTTCCCTAATCAATAGGCTTTTTCTTCTGTGGTTTTTATATAACAAAATGTCTGTCACTGTACTCCAGTGCCTCATTTATGCAAAGGTGTTTCTGTAATTTTTCAGCGGGTTGCAAGCACAGGACGAGTTAAAACATCAGGAAAGGCAATGACTTTCGAATCAAAGTTTCAAAAAGTTGACATAGGAATTTGTGTCCCATTGTTGTGTAATGACGATGGGTGGAGGGAGGATGGGAGGGGTTGGAGGGAGGATGGGAGGGGTTTGTATGATGAGGGGCGGTGTTGGGAGGAAAAAGGTTGCAGGAAACCACTCCCAAGGCTGTAATGTGAAAATGAAAGCCCCGGAGCAGGCTGACTTGAAATGCTTTAAATGTGAAATTGACAAAAATGCTCCGGGGCAGGAAATTCCGGTGGAAACCAGGCACAAGTGCCTCGTGAGAAATCAGCCATTGTGTTGATGTGAAAGGACAGTTACATGTAGTTAGTCGTGGGTCTGCCTCACTCTGGGGGTGATTTCTCACGGGACTTTGGCCCGCGGTGAACCTTCTCTTTCCTCCGGAGCATCTCGTCAATTTCACACTATTTGTCTCGATGCTTCCTTTTGGCCCGGAGTTTCTTCCATTTGCTCCGCATCAGCTGTGATCCTCAAATCCCAGGATTATCCGTTTGCTTCGCGGTGATTGAGCCCTCCCACCTTCCCCCTGTTGTTTGAAATACTTTTCTCTAGTCCTTCTCCAATACCAGAGTGAGACAAGGCAGGGGAGAGGGGACACCAGATACCTTTACACACACACATGCTCCTTCTCCTAAAATTTAATATCCCCACCCCATTTCAGAAATGAATGTATCTCTCTAGGCAAACTTATACCATTCTTCTTCCATGGAGATTAGGTTGGTATATTTCATTCTCTCCCCCATTTTATTTTTACAGAACCCTGTGAGGAACATTATTGTTTGCACATGTGACCACCCCATTACATCTACTTTGGCTCTAAGGTCAGGGGTCAGCAACCTTATAGAATTAAAGAGCCAAACTACATCAAAATTCCCCACATGAGATCAACAAAGAGCCACTATAAGAAAGTCCATTTGCCCAAAAACATGAAACTTAAAATTATTAATAACTGACATATTGAATAAATAAAGCATAAATTTATACCATAATAATTTTGTTCTGAGTGGGGTGCCAGCCTCCAGGTGGGACCTGGGGATCCCCTGGATACCAGCTCATCTCCAGATTACAGAGATCAGTTCTCCTGAAGAAAATGGCTGCTTTGGAGGGTGGACTTTGTGGCATTGTACCCTACTGAGGTCCCTGTCCTACCCAGGCTCCATCCCCAAATCGTCAGGAGTTTCTCAGCCTGGATCTGGCAGCTCTACCCCCCCCATCCCCCACTGGTACCAGGGGGGACCTGGCAACCCTAGCAGACCATCACCCTCAGTCAGGGGTCATTTCCTGCAGGAGTGCACAGGAGCGGAGCTCTGGCAGTAAAGAGCCCAGGGGGCGGGCACATACAACAAGCCCCACCCCCTGCTCCCAGCAGCCTTCAGTCAGAGCAAGAAGCAGCCCGGTAAGTTGCAGAGCCCCCCCCGGCCCCCCTGGCCCAAAACAGTCCAGTGGCACCTTTAAGACCAAGTTTTATTCAGGTACAAGCTCTCCCTCCTCTGCGAGGACAGATCTACATGCCCCCCCCCCAATAGCTAGCAATCCAAAACAGTCCCGTGGAGCCTGAGCGGTGGGTGTTGCCTTCTGACACACTTCCAATGATGTCAGGGGTGTGTGGCCTATGCAAATGAGTTATGCTAATGAGCTCCAGCACCTCTTTTTCTACGAAAGGACCCCTGCCCTCAGTGAAGTCTGTGCAGTTCGAACACTGGTTGTTGTGTGTCCTCTAAGGAAGTGGCACAAACAATGTCTCAAAATAAGTAGCACCGTGTGGCAGATTACCCAGCAAAGAACCGACTGGCAGGGCAGGGCAAGCCCTTGGACCTGGCAGCAAGGCTCACCTTGTCTCATGGTGAGATAAGGGGCAGGAAGGGGTGGACAGGATAGCCTCAGCAACAGGGCAGCCTTGGCAGCCTACCCCAGAGAATGTCAAAAGGTGTGGAGGAAGTGAGCAATCCTAGAGGTGAGAGACCAATGGCACTCTAGACCCAGGCGTTTTAAGGCAGGTTGCAGATGTGGAGAGCAGGAAACAGAGAAGAAGAGGGTGGAGCTCAGCTCAAGGGCAAGATGGGTAGCTTTAGCTTTGAAAAGGGAGGAAGGGGAAATGGGAGGAGGCAGGCTGGGGGAAGAAGGAGGGAGGAGGAGAAGGTCTTGGGGCTCTTCTACTACATAACAGAGGCTGTGGTCACACAGAGCATTAGCCACGCTACAGAGACGGAAGATTGGCAGATTTTCCGGGCGCGATCAAACCGCAACATCTGGGAAGCGTAGAGCTCCCGTGGCTAACCCGAGGCTTCCCGCTGAAGATGCGCCGTAAAAAACTAGTACCTCCGAGGTACTAGTTTCTGGAAACCGCAGGGCAAGGGCGGGCGTCTGATCACGTTTCCGGTGGTAGCTCGTGGCATCCAGCGCCCGCCAATGTCCCATCGCAAACAAGTTTTTTTTCCCCCAAGTCTCCACAGGATGCTCACAAGCACCCAGCGGCGCATGCGCACACTTCGGTTAAAAACAACAACACAACCCCCGCCGCATCGCTTCTTTGCTGCACCACAGGATTGACGTATGATCAGCACCTCCCCCCGAACCACGGGCCGTCGGTGGGACGTTTGATCCGGCGGCCACGCAGTAGTTCGCTCCGGGGAAAACAGCCATGCCTGCCCACCGCAATATCCGGCCCGTGTGCCCGGGGCCATAGTAGAATCCTGAGGAGGGTGAAGTGATGCACATGCTGAGGTGTGTGGATCAATTAATAAAACAGCCAGCACAAGGAAATAGTGACTGGGCTGGTAATTTCAAGGCCTCGTGTACTCCAGGTGTGATGTTTCCCTGCACTCAGAGAGCACTACACACAGGTTAAGCACAGTGCCCAATCCCCATCAAATAGTCCCTCCTGGCCCAGTAAGAACCCCCTCCTCAGCTGTCTCCCTACTTCTTTTATACTTCCCTTCCTCTGCCTTGTCAGGCCTCTGCCCTCACTTCCTCCTTCCCGTCCTAGTTGTGGAGTTTAAGGATTTCTAGATTCTCTGGCCCTTCAGGATGCTCACAGGCACCCACCATTTTAAGAGTGGCCAGGCCAAATGTGGGCACAATATAGGACATTCCACACTAGAAATGGCTTCCTCACTTCTTGGCATCACTGCTCACCAGGGCTATTTTTGGGCAGGAACGCACAGGAACGGAGTCCCGGCTGGCTCCTGAGTTGGCCACACCCAGCAGGAACTCATTAGCATAATAGGCCACACCTCACAGCAGAAACGCATTAGGATTGGCTACGTTAGGGGTGTGTGGCCTAACATGCAAAGGAGGTCTTGCTACAAAAAAAGGCCCTGGGTTTTGACAACAAACAAGGTAAACAGAATAAGAAGCAATAAGGTGGGTGTGTCTGGATGACCACACTTCTGCAAACATGGGGTGTGTGGCCTAATATGCTAATGAGCTGTGCTGTCAGGGGTCTAATGAATTTCTGCCGTTGGGTGTGGCCTATTATGCTAATGAGTTCCTGCTGGGCTTTTTCTACAAAAAAAGCCCTGCTGCTCACCATCTAAAACTCCCATGACAACCTGAAATTATCTCCTGCTTTGCTGACACCATCTGCTACCTGTGGCAGTGAGAAGGACATGTTTACCCAGAAGCTGAGAATTCTGTGTGCTCCCAGAGTGATATTTGGTTCCATGATAAGCCACATTTGGCTCGCAAGTCATAGGTTGCTGATCCTGGCCCAAGGTGATATGAAAGTTTCACCTTTGATGTTTCACTCCTAGTTGTCAAGTTTGCATGCCACAACTCCAATTCACAGTCACAAAGTACTGAACATGCTTGTGCAAATCGATTCCTAGGCCATAGTGGAAAAGTTGTATTCCTTAGGTGTCTAAAGCTGCCACAAGCCTTATCATAGCTTGCTCCTGGACCATGCAAGGCTAGTATTCTATCCAATATAAATATAGCATGGACAGCTCAGACAGGTAGTTCTATGGTATGCAAGCGTCTTGTCTTATCAGAACATCAGAATCTACTTGTTGATAGACTGGTGTAAATCTTGTGTAATCCCAAAGAATTCAGTTACATAGTTATCTACTGAATTTTAAAAAGTGTGATGAAGGGAAGGGGGGAAAGCGCTGGCAAGGCTCTAAATGGTTGTACCTTTTATTTAAATATTTATCTTGTTCAAATTTGACTTAAAATCTATAAGTAATTAGATATTGTACTAGCTACATTTCTCTTCTCTCTCTCTCTTTGCAAAGTGCTTCCCTTAATTTCTTATTCAGCCTCTGAGTTAAAACTCTAAAATCATTCTAGTCACACCAGGCATCAAAGGTCTACATGGTTGGGGAGGGGGGAGTTAAATGCCTTTAATATATTTGAGATTTGCAAAGATATTTGAGGATTTGCTAAGGGATTCAGTGTAGGATGAAGAAAGAGTTTTTGCAAGCAAGTAGAATAACTTTTGGCTACAGCTCAAAGGCAAGTATGCATCCGAGTACACAGAGATTATTTAGATGTGAGCTCCAAATAATCATTGTGATTCAATGACTGCTTTTCTTTCTTTTTTAGTCTTAGGTTGAAACTAGTTCAAAGGAAGAAAAAACAGTCACCTCTCCTTCTCCTTTCTAGCTGGGAAATGAATATCAGCACCGCAAGTCTCAGTCTAAAAAGAAAATACTTTTCCTAATTACCTGGCATCAAACACGATTAACTAAGGCCAGAATTATAAAGTGACTTGGGGGGATTAGTAATCTCTATGTACTCGGATGCGTACTTACTTTTAGCTGTAGCCAAAAGGTATTCTTTTTGTTGTTCAGTCGCACAGTCGAGTCCGACTCTTCGCGACCCCATGGACCAGATCCTGCCAGGCCTTCCTGTCTTCCGCCGTCCTCTGAAGTTGGCTCAATTTCATGTTCGTTGCATCTATGACACTGTCTAACCATCTCATCCTTTCCCGTCCCCGTCTTCTTTGACCTTCAATCTTTCCCAGCATCAGGGTCTTCTCCAGTGAGTGCTCCCTTCTCATTGGGTGGCCAAAGTATTTGAGCTTCAGTTTCATTATCTGGCCTTCCAGGGAACAGTCAGGGTTGATTTCTTTTAGGATTGACTGATTTGATCTTCTTGCAGTCCAAGGGACTCTCAAGAGTCTTCTCCAGCACCATAGTTCAAAAGAATCTATTCTTCGGCGCTCGGCCTTCCTTATAGTCCAACCCTCGCAGCCATACATGACTACTGGGAATACCATTGCTTTGACCATGCGGACTTTTGTTGGCAGGGTGATGTCTCTACTTTTTATCATGCTGTTTAGGTTCACCATCACTTTCCTCCCAAGGAGCAGGCGTCTTTTAATTTCATGGCTGCTGTCACAATCTGCGGTACTTGCTTTCAAAAACCCTTTCTTCATCCTACACTGAATCCCTTAGCAAAAATCAGTATTTTTCAGATTCAGGTATATTGGACACTTTTTGGTATAACCCTTTTGCACCATACACAGATTTTCAGATTTGGGTATACTGGACAGATTTGGGTATATTGGACACTTTCATCACTAGTCTAGAATATAGGGGAGGAGACAAATGGGAAGGAGGGGAAAGACAGGAAAGGCTCCTTTGGATCTGGCCAAGAGAACAGGGTCAGTCACTCTGTCAAGGTCATTTCAATGGAATACAGAAGAAAGAACCCTGATTCTAGGTGGGGGTCAAGAGAGAAGTTAGAGAGTCAAGACAGTAGACATAAGGAACATGCCCCAGAAGCCTGAAACTGAAAGAAAGAGGGCTATTCAATGGTTACCAGGGTTTACTCTCCTACATCAGAATGATGCCATGATCCAGTGAAGCTGATCCACATGGATAAAGGAACCTCCATGAGTGCCAAAGGCAGATACAGATACCTATTTGAATGTACATCCATGCTATGGCCTCGGTCACACAGGGGGAAAAGGCGAGGCCAAAGCGCAGCTTTTCTGAGCCGCATCAAAATAGACGCATGGTGGCGGGATCAGATAGGTTCCCCGAGCCACCATGCAGTTGCTCCCCAGCATGATCAGATGCCGAGGAGGAAGCCACGGAATGGAGAGCAAGGCAGCTGGCTGCGCATGTACGTGCATGCGCAGTTTGGCCGGGAGCCTCGAATGCTGTGGGAGACGGGCACGTCGGTGATCCCACGGCCGCCCTTGCTGCAGAGTTTCAGGTAGGTAGTACTCTTTTCTAGGGGTTTTTTTGATGCGTGATTTCGCCCGGAAAAGACGGATTGGGGACGGGTGTGCTCCGCTTCCCAGATGTTGCGGTGTGATTGCACCTGTTTGATGCGCCCCTGATCCGTCCCTCTTGCGGGGAAAAAACTTCCCGTGTGACCGGGGCCTATGAAGAGCATCTGGGCCTTTCAGAAGACCCAGATGTATCTTTTTATGCAGGTGTACATTCCCATCTGAGATTATTAGCATTTCCATATCGGGACCATTATTTTTCTAGAATGGGCCATTAAACTATAGTCATATAAGACACCACTGAGCAGTGACCAGCAGGTTAAGCCTCTTCCCCAAGGAGTCCTCTTTTGTTGTTAAACTCTTCTCTTTGTTTATTATGGTGAGTCACATTCCATTTCTCCTTCACATTCTGCAGCTATGGCCAAAAGCCCACACTGCCCAGCCCAAGTGCTGCTACTAGACTCGCTGTCATGCAATAAGTATTATTCATGTGCCTAAAAGGCTGTTTGATCAGGATCACAAAAGTGGCAGGTTTTCTGGGCAAGACTATAAATCGCTCCTCTTGCTCTGTAGCTTCTTCTGTAACACACAAAGACAGGCTCCTACAGCAAGGCCAGGGGAGGACACAGTGAACGGCTGGAGAAAGATGTTTATTTCACTCAACCTTAAAATACAGAATATCTATTTGCAGTGTACTAGCTCTTGAGCAGAGAGGGTAAGGGAGAGAGAGAAGTGACAGAAACACGTCAAGGTTTGTTACAATCAGCAATACAATATGCAGGAAAAGGCAAGGTACATTGTTCAGTTACCTGAAATGCAGTTCTGGCATTCTGTATCCATATGTATGCTGCATCACTTTTAGGTTCATGCCTATTCTTATGATGCCTTCATGTCTTTCCATCTTCTGTACTGGAATATGTAAAAATAATACTTCCTATGTTGTTTTTTTCAAGTTGCTCCTAGACATTTAGTGCCTCACGCTATCACAACCCTTCCTCCCAACTATGGGTGACACCTCCAGCACCCCATGACATGGATAACCTGATAGAAACAAATAGAATTCACAGAGGACATAACAATTAGAAGTCCAATTTTTGGTCAATGTCAAAAAAGGCATGCAGGCCACCCATCCATTTCACCGGAAACTCCACAGGCATTGTAGAACTAACTTATTTGGGACCACTCATCATATCTATAGATTTATTCATTTATTGTATTTTACTGTATTTTGCAAAATTTCTACCTTTCCTTTCTGTCTTCACAAGGGCAACAGAGGTGGCTAACATGTACAATAAAATCACATTGTAAAACCATTAAAACCAATAAACACGACATCATTAAAACAATTAAAACCAGAGTTGAAGTAAATATAAAAACAACAAAACATTGGACAGAAAAGAGGGATTGGTGAGGGAATGCCACATGAAACAAATCTTCCACATTTATTCCACAGACAAGTAGCCAAACTAATACATGGCAAGAAAATATCAAGTAACATTGTTGTATGTAGCAAAATTAGTTTTTGGGAAATATTTGACCTCACAGTGTGTCAGATATGATTGCACTCAATCAGTTTGCACTGGAAATCTTCACTACTGCATCTTGCTAATTCACAATGCATAATTTGCACTAGCTAATTGGCAATTCCTGTCTTCATAATTCATGACTTTGCAATTCATAATTCATCATTTTATGAATCCTCAATGGTATAATGAGAATGTTAGAGAATATTTACATATTTTAATATTTGTTATATGATTTGTATGGCCAGGCCAGTGTCCACGAGGACCAGAAAATGTTCCTCCCTCTGATTACAGAAAAGGTTTTTTAAAAAAAAAAATCTGAAAGCTAGAAGTCCTTCTGCACTGTTTCAAATCAAAAAAGTTCTTCAGTTAAAGACAATCTCACAATTAGGGAGTTATTTAGGTTTGCCATCCTCCAAGAGGGGCATGGAGTTCTCCTGAAATTACGAGTTATCTCCAGACTACACAGACCAGTTCTCCTGGAGGATGGGACACTGTTGGAAGAAGAAGAAGAAGAGAAGAGATTGGATTTATACCCCGCCCTTCACTACCCAAAGGTGTCTCAGAGAGGCTTACAAACTCCTTTCACTTCCCCTCCCCACAACAGACACCCTGTGAGGTAGGTGGAGCTGAGAGAGCTCTTGACAGCAAGGACAGCTCTTATCAGAACTATGGCTTGCCCAAGGTCATCCAGCCAGGTGGAAGTGGAGGAGTGGGGAATCAAACCCGGTTCTTTCAGATTAGAGTCCACGCACTTAACCCACTACACCAAACTGGAAGGCAGGCTGTATGGCATCACATCTCTGCTGAGCTCCCTCCACACCCAAGACTCTGCCTTCCCCAAGCACCGCCCCCCCATCTCCAGAAATTTCCCAAGCAGGAGTTGGAATCTCCAGAGTTATTATTAATTCGTCTCAAAATGGAATTTTGAGGTTCCTCCCAAACAAAATAGCAAGTTGTCTGCACTTCTTTCAACAGACCTGCTCCATATTCATTTAGGCAGAACTTTCATTGTTTTAAATGTTGAACATCAGGGCAACAAGGTTCTCTATTCTTGTGATACCATTATCCATGAGGTGATTATGGTTTTACACAACAATAAAACTCACAATGCCATGCAAACCAGAGTTTACAGCATCCGCAGGTTGGACTTGTGAATGCTATAAACTCTGGTTTGGCCATGTGTCACATGGCATCGTGAGTTGGACCTGTGGACATTACAATGTCAGGTCCCTGTGAGTGAGATGCACAGGTATGAAATGTGTGGAAGCTTAAGCAATTAACAGTATCAGACAAAAAAAAAATAGCATATGGAACCAGCCAGAAATTGAAAAGGCAAGTGGGTTTTATATGGAAATCCTTGTAATTGGGAACTTTAAAATAGATTTTAAAGTGGAATTTCTTCAGAATGTTCTGTACATCCTAACTCATAGCTGACTTTATTTCTTCCTTTTCCAGCCTTTTTTTTGGTTTCCCTTCCTCTTTCCTAAAATCTCTCCTCTCAAATGGCTTATAAATTATGGTGAATAAGTTGTAAAGGTAGTTAAGTGCTTTACTGGCAACCCTGTCAATTGTGGTATAAGGGGGGGTAGCACCCACCAGAAATATGTAATGCCTCTCCTCTCAGTCCCAAGCTTTCCTTCTTTCTTTCTTTTTTTTAAAAGTAAGTTTCTAGTCCTTTTGTTGCAAGATATAAGAGGAAATGTGCAAGCATTGGTCCTAATTGCTTAGGAATGGAGGGGGAGATACAAGACTACTGGAGCTCACTTAGTGAGTCCCTTCCTGAATAAATTCATTTCTACCTGCTGTGGCCCATCATCTTTTTTTCTCCCTGGGCTTTGTTCTTTTCCCACCTCCTCTTCAGTGTCCTCAGTGAAACGCGGGGACATTGGGCAGAAAACTTCAGTGAGACTTACTGTATTTCAGGGTTACCTCCTGTCGCTTCCTGTTTGCAGCAGAAAATGGACTTAGAAATAGGTGGTGCGATGGGTAGGGCTGTCAGTGGGCACGTCCTGGCCCCATAAATGCTCCCCAGGGTTGCCAGTTGTGGCCTGGCAATCCTGCCTTATGCCTCTTGTATCTACAGATGTGCAGGGCTCTTTTTGTAGAAAAAGCCCAGCAGGAACTCATTAGCATAATAGGCCACACCCAACAGCAGGAACTCATTAGCATATTGGGCCACACCCCTGACAGCACAGCTCATTAGCACATTAGGCTGCACCCACATGTTACCAGAAGTGTGGTCATCCAGCCACACCCACCTTTCGCTTGTTATTCTGTTTGCCTTGTTTGTTGTCAAAACCCAGGGCCTTTTTTTGTAGCAGGAACTCCTTTGCATGTTAGGCCACACACCCCTAATGTAGCCAATCCTAATGAGTTTCTGCTGTTGGGCGTGGCCTATTATGCTAATGAGTTCCTGCTGGCCGTGGCTAACTTGGGAGCCAGCCGGAATTCCGTTCCTGTGCGTTCCTGCCCAAAAATAGCCCTTCAGATGTGACATATAGCTGATTCCCATTTTTAAAATGTGGTAAATAGCACACTTTTTCAAAGCTGGATGTGAATGTACACCTTCATACATGCCATGTGGGGCAATCCCTAATGACTTTCACTTCTGTTCAATGTGATATTACCAGGACCCACCTTATGACTTCACCAGGCCCTGCCCGATGAATATCAGGGTTTAAGATGAAGGGAATTGGCTCTTGTGACCCCCACCCCATAAATTCGGACTATAGGCATGAGTGACTACAATGAAGTCAGAGTTTTGAGGGCTGTAGTAGCCTATAGTGGCTGGAGTCGTGGAGATTAGCAGGGTTTACTGCCAAGCAAGAGCCACAAGGTATAGATAGGGACTCTGGGGCAAGTGATGCTCTGTCTTCTTGGTGTTTGGGGGGGGTCAACAGTGGGAGGGCTTCTAATGTCCTGGCCCCACTGGTGGACCTCCTGATGGCACTGGTATTTCTGGCCACTGTGTGACACAGAGTGTTGGACTGGATGGGCCTCTGGCCTGATCCAACATTGGCATCTCTTATGTTCTTATGTACCCCAAACTTTAAAAGGTGCTTTCACACAGATTAAATAGTACACTTCCAATCCACTTTCCATGCACTTTGCAACTGGATTTTACTGTGTGAAATGGCAAAATCCACTTGCAAATGGTCACTGAAGTGGATTGAAACTGAACTATTTAATATGTGTGAAAGCACTCCCTGTAGTCTTCAGCTGACAGACACATCCTCCCAGATAATTCTTTTGAATGGGGCACCTGTGAAGAGAGTCAGGTGTGAGACATGACTTCTACCAATCAAGAACTTAAAGGACCGCTCCTGTGCACACTTCAGTCCCTAATTCTTGATGAGACTGACTAGGGCAGTACCTGAAGTGGCTTCCTTTAAACCTGCCAATGTTCTCTTCTTTCCCTGAGTTGAAGTGGTTAATTGGCATACACAAAGCAGAGCTGGCACAGACTGCAGTTTTCCAAAATGAGGGAAGGTGTCACAAAAGCATGTCACTTTGGATTTCCAGAACTGCAGAATGCCTGCGGTTTATCATTTGAGATGTTTGAAGCCATAGCCAGCAGGAAGTACTTAAGGGTTCGTAGATTGCACAAACTCTCTAGGAGGTCTAATAGCAAGCTAGATGTTTGGGGGAAAGGGTGCATAGATGGGAGACACAAGCCTGCATTTGCTGTAGAACTTCCTCCTTTGAATTATTATGGCTTCGGTCACATGGGCTGGAAAATGCGGGGGGGAAGCGTGGCTGTTTGCCCTGGAGCAAAATAATGCACGGCTGCGCAATCAGATGTCCCGTTGAGGTCCCGTGGTTAGGGGGGAGGTGCCGATCACATGGGTTTAACCACTTCCAGGGCTGCAGAGGAATGCAAACTGTGTCCTCCGTCCGGTCCCCTCCAGGAGGAGCTTCATCCGGTCCCCTCCAGGAGGAGCTTCAGCCGGGCCGCCCTCCCGCCACGCCCCCTGCACTTCCCCCTCTGCCGCCCAATGCAGAGAGTTCCTTTCAAGCAGGCCGAGCCAGGAGTGGGGGGGGTACGGAAAAGATGAGGGAGCTCTGCGCGCGTGCATGCATGTCCGGGGAGGGGGGGAGGGCGAACAGGGAAATCTCCGGATAAGCAACAGCTGGGAGAAGCGGTGCAGCAGCTGGAAAGCCCCCCCAGGTCTCCTTAGAAGTAAGCCATGCACCGTGGGAGGGAGGGAGGGAGCATCGGAGCATCGTCATGCCAAGCCGTGGCCATCCTAGGGTGGCCACCAATGCGCCCTCTAAGCTGCAGAGCCTTGCGAGCAA
Organism: Gekko japonicus; assembly: GCF_001447785.1. NCBI lineage: Eukaryota > Metazoa > Chordata > Lepidosauria > Squamata > Gekkonidae > Gekko > Gekko japonicus. The sequence goes on from NW_015164700.1 coordinate 123,035, forward strand.
AAATCCAGTGAGCTCCTGGCATTAAAGTGGTGAGTGAGCCATTTGGCCACTGCAGCAATCAGTTTGCTCTGGAGTCACATCCCTTCCTGAGCGGAGACAAAAAACGTGTGAACCGGAAACGCGATCAGACACCCGCCCTTGCCCCGCAGTTTCCGGATACTAGTGCCTCGGAGGTACTAGTTTTTTAAGCCGCATCTTTGGCGGGAAGCTTCGGGTTCGCCACGGGAGCTCTACGCTTCCCAGATGTTGCGGTGTGATCGCACCCAGAAAATCCGCCTATCTTCCGTCTATGTAGCGTGGCTAATGCTCCGTGTGACCGCAGCCTGTATCACTGTAATTCCCAAGTGCAAAGCAAAGTACGTATCAAATTGGAGGTTTATGTGACACTTCTTCCCCCTTTTAACTTAGTGTTGGAGGGAGTGACTCAGCATGCCCGGCCATTGAGGAGTGCTACATCACTCTAAGGAGCTGCGGTGGCTCAAGTGGTTAAGACACTGAACTGCAGGCTGTGGAAGGTCAGAAGTTCAGCGGTTCAAGACCCGAGTGTGCCGCATGACGGAGTGAGCTCCCGTCTCTAGTTCCAGCTCCTGCCAACCTAGCAGTTCGAAAGCAAGAAATTGCAAGTAGATAAATAGGGACCAGCGTTCCGTGCGCCTTGGTGTTTAGTCATGCCGGCCACATGACCACGGAAACGCCTTCGGACAGCGCTGGCTCTTCGGCTTTGAAACGGAGATGAGCACCGCAACCCTAGATTCAGATTCGACTGGCTTTCGAGCAAGGGAACCTTTACCTTTACCTTTACATCACTCTAAGGTAGGGTTACCAAGTACCTACCGCGATTCGGCGGGGGACACATGATCCCCAGCAGGAACATTGCTCCCTGTAACACACCCATGCCGCACCATGCCATTGCCATGAAGTGAGGCTGGGTGACGCTCTGACAATGGGGCTGGAAACTCGATGGTGCGGCGCGTCTGTTTTCTGTACGGGAATGGTCCTGGGAAGAAGTATGTGTCCCCCGCTGAATCGTGGTAAGTACTTGGTAAGCCTACTCTAAGGGTGTATAGGTGTTATCCCCTTGAATAGGATGCCTCTCTTTATCTTAACCTGGGAGCTACCCTCTGTAGTAGTGAAGTGCGCGGACTCTAATCTGGAAGAACCGGGTTTGATTCCCCACTCCTCCACTCGCAGCTGCTGGATGACCTTGGACAAGCTGTAGTTCTGGCACAGCTGTTCTTGGAAAAGAGAAGTTTCTGTCAGAGCTCTCTCAGCCCCACCTACCTCACAGGGTGTCTGTTGTGGGGAGGGGAAGGGAAAGGAGTTTGTAAGCCGCTCTGAGACTCCTTTGGGTAGTGAAGGGCAAAGTATAAATCCAATCTCTTCTTCTCTTGCTTCACATGGCTTTCCATGTAGACAGCTATCTTTGCAGGTCTCCCCTGTAGAGACAGTGCCCTCATACTCCCACAAACATGATGCCAGACAAGTTGGCCGTTTGTGATAGGGAACGTACTACTTAGATAAGGTTCTTTCTCTTCTTTTGACTGCAACCTGAATGTGAACAGGATCTATTTGAATGTGTAAGTTTATCTTTTTTGCAATATACTTCTTGGGAGATTTATTTACTGCACTCAGGATCACACTTCTATCAGCAAGACTCTGCCATATTAACCAAATATCCTAATATACTTAGATGCTTTGAAATACATCTGTGAATCCCTTCCCCGTCTTTTCTTTTCAAATGCAACCATCAGCCTGCCCCTGAAATTTTTCCTTTGCTTTCGAGGGATGGCACAAAACTCATCAAGAGACAAACTATCTGGCGCTTGAGTAAGATAAGCAATTTGTAGTTCTGTAAAATGTCAGTGCAATTCAATTTGTACCATTTAGGAAAACCCAGCACTTCTCCCCTTTATTGTTTCCTTGCGCCAAAGTTATGCCATGCATGGCGGGGAGAGACGGTGGAGTCACACAGCCTATTTAATGTATGACCTTCAGAACCTTCAGCAAACAGTTCCAAGTGAAAATTTTTTTTTTGAATAATCCTACTTGTTGTCCACATCACATCATACTGCAGAGGTTTGTTATAAATCTCCCACTCAAAAGTAACAGGTGATAAAGAAAACTTCTTTTTAAAATATAAACAGGTTATTTGGCATTCCAAAACACACACCCTTGTTCTGTTTCCTCTAGACGACATTGTTTTCATTTGATTAGAGGAGGATTTCAAAATAGCTGTGTTAATTCTGACCTTGTGTTACTGCTGGTGTTGTCATTCATAAAACAACTCCTATCTCACATGTTTTAGTTTACCTGTACGGAAATCTTCTGATGGGAACCCTGCCATTTTCCCTGGAAAGTAAAATTGGCAGGAAAATGGGTATTAACAAAGTAAACTACATGCTTTTCATCCCTCTCTTGATTTTGGAAACCCAAAATGGGGGATAAGCCAGAGATCTTCAGCACACACAACTGGAGCTAATCAACTGAAATTATTTTAGCAAGTTCTCATACTGAACATTTCAAAATCTTGCTCTAGTTGATGAAGAAAATGGTTTGTATGCATCTCGTGAGAGTTTTCTGGGACTAAATTCCTGAAAAGTATACCAGGAGATAGTATACTAATTTTTAATGTTGCATGTCTGATTGTAGGATTCCTCAGCAGTTACAGTGCACAGCAGTTGTGTGGCATCACAGCACTTCAACCAAAGTCTAAGGGGAGCTCATAGTAAAGCATCAGCTAGATCATTTGCACATTAAGTTTCAGTGATAGATGGTGTTCAAAGGGATTATGGGGTGGGAATCACTATGAAGAATGGATTGTTGATTCTGTTCGGAATGGACTTCTACTGTTAATTGTGGGATCTGGATACAAACACATTTAGGAACAGGATTTCTGGTTCACATTGAGTGACATCCTTCTGCCCTTGGAAAGGGAAAATGCCAAAAATTTTGAACTAAAGAAGTCAACTCAATAGACTGGGGAAGAATTGGCAGAGTTACAATAGCTGTAGTCTAATACATGGACTGTTATAGTCTCTCCATGTGGACTGCAAATGGCTCTTGGAGAATACCACCTGTACCATATTCAAGATGTAGCTTTGCAGTGGCTGCTTCACAATTATAGAGTCTCTGCTGAGGCCTCACCAAAGTTTGAGTTGGAGCATCTTTTTGTTAGATCTCTTTTGACTGGAGATGTGGAAGTTTTAACAGTAGGTATATTAGATACATTTAAAGTTTGAGTTTTCATTCCAGGGTCATGGGATGGTCTATAGAGCCAACAAAATAAACAGGATGACAAAAAGAGAGATTT
>NW_015164700.1:126413-133454 GCF_001447785.1 Gekko japonicus
TTCCTGTTGCAAGCCAAATGGTGAGGCCAAATGGCCTCAATAGCGATGCTATATAACCACACATTCTTTCACACCTCTAAGTGGAAGAGCAGACCTGACATGCAAAAAGTCACGTAGGCGATGGAGAAGCTGGAAGCTGGGTCACCTGACTGCAGGAGTTCCCAAACTTCTAGCCTATCCCCACACATATCCATGACAACCAACAATTGGGCACATCCCCTGTCCACTCATGATTGGCTGCATGGCCACAGCTGATCATGAATGGAATTGGACTATAATTGTTTGATCCCAATGAGAGAGAGTCTCTCTTCTCTTGCTGTGTGCTTGCTTTCTGCTCCTGCTGTCTCTACTTGTTTTATTGCACCTGAAATGCAGCCCTTAAGGGACAAAGGACTGGCTTTGTGAATTGGACCACATAGTCGAGCAACGATGGATTTTGCCTTCAAAATCCCTTGGACGGTTGGATATTCCTGAACTTGGTAAATATGTATCTTTTACTGTGTAGTTAAGGCAAATCGCCTTAGGCTTGTTATTTTGGTAAACTCTGGTAGTCTGTGTTAAGCTCTGTACTGAATAAAAAATTATTCTTGTTTCTAAATGGTCTCTGATGTTGTACCTGAGTTCCAAGTCTAAACTCCTGTGCCTAAGCTGACCACAAGCTACCATTAAGCGTAAAGTGTGCAGCTCTGAGTGAGTTGCTAATGTGTTAAGTTCCAGATACCAACTGAGAGTTTGAACCTCTAATCTCAGTTTGGGGGGGGGGAACTAATGTAGAGGTTCTGGTGGCATGTTGTTCTGAAATCAGAGAGGGTTTAGACCATCTCGTGGGTTGTTGTTTAATGTACTGCTAAAGTACAGGATTACCTCTCATCCCTGGACTGGCGTGAGGGGTTTAATCCTGTACAGTCAGGACCTGTGCTTTTTCAAGTGCCCTTGCTGCAGCCTGATCAGGATCAAGCCCTTGCAGCACTTTTCAATAGCCGAGTTCAGCCACTAAAATGTAATGTTTCATTTGGTCCTGTGTCCTGACTTTGTACATCTGTTCCAGGCCCACCTTCCAGTTATATGTTCACAATGCCATCCTAAGCAGAGTTGCATGCTTCTGTTGAAACAGATGGGCTTAAAAGGATGTAACTCTCCTTAACTTTGAATGGTTAGGCTCACAAAGGCATCTACCCAATTAATGAAAGCATTCCTGGGAGAAAATGAGCCAATAATGACTAAAGGAATATGCCTACTTCAAACTTTTAGAAAGAAAAGCAAAAGCAAAAGCTAATCAATAATAATCAATGGATGGCTGTTAATTAATGTCTGATTGTTGAAGCCAAACACCGTCAAGCTGGTAAGCCACTTTTACCTCGCCTCCGGGTAAATGATGTTTGGTTGCCCTTTTGTGAGACAGCCCCGGTATACAAATGAGCAGTCCCTCCCAGTAGATTCACCTGAAAGGTTAGCAGTTGTGCATAGCATCTTAGATGAATGTTAGAAATCTGCGCGATACAAATGAGGATTTCAGCAAAGAGCACTTATATTTGATTAATAGGGACAAATTTTACTTTGATGGGAGTACCTGAAGGTGCCATGGCCAAAAAGGTTATTCATCATTGTGCCAGGGTGTCAGCCGTTAAGTATTGGTGCCGCAGCTATTGTTGTGACATCCAAAGTGTGTGGGTGAAATGGATGGTCTTCGTGCTGTGTTATGTTTAAAGATAAGTGTGTTAAATGTGGGAGGTGTAATGATGGGGCTAGTCCCTCATTTGCAATCTTTCCCGTCTACAGACTTGTCAAAATACTTTCTGACGGGTTTGTCAGGTTTGTCACTTTCTTTCCCCTGATGCTCAGCTGTTATTTAATTATTGATGCCACCAGCTTCACAGTTGATTCGGTGGGGAAGGAGGGGAGAAAAGTTTGCCATAAGAAATAGGCTTGTGGTTGAAAGTTCCAGTTCTTTCAATATCTTGTGGTCTTCTGTTGGTTGGGGTTGCCATGCTCCCAGCAATATTATGAAATATATCATTTGTCTTTTGCAATTATGCCCTTCCCCTCAGTTGTGTAGCTTGAATACCCAGACAATGCAGGGGGGGGGGATTATGAAAAATTGACTTTAACGTGTGAGTTTCAATTATATTTTGACTTCATTTTTACTATGCTTTTCTCCCCAATGGGGGCCTAAAGCAGCTTACATCATTCTCCCCTTCTCCATTTTACCCCTTGTGCCATTTTATCCTCACAACAAAGGGAGGTAGGTTAGGGTGAGAGTGTGTGATTGGCCCAAGATCACCCGGCTAGCTTCCATGGGAGAGTGGGAATTTGACCCAGGGTCTCCCAGAGTAGGAATTTGATCCAGGATCACCTAGATCCTAGTTGGACACTAACCACTATACCACACTGGCTCTCTTAGGTTTAAATACATAGCAGTGCAATTTTGTGCATGTTTACAAAGTAGTTAGATTGCATTTCTTCAGTGATGCTTACTCCCAGGTAAGAGTCCATAGAATCACAACATTAGTTGTACATTGGGAGGAGGCAAGGAGGATTTGATGTCTCCCTGAACTATGGAGGCCTGTCTTGTAATCAAGAACCAGTGGTCTCTGTGAGACACACAAGATTACTGAGCTTACAAGCAGTGTTCCCTCTAAGCTGAGTTAGCGTGAGCTAGCTCACAGTTTTTTAGCCTCTGGCTCACACATTTTTGTCTTAGCTCAGGAAGGAGGGCTCCAGAGCAAACTAATTTATGCAGCAGCCAAATCGCTGGCTCACAACTTTAATGCCAGTAGCTCACAAAGTAGAATTTTTGCTCACAAGCCTCCACAGCTTAGAGGGAACATTGCTTACAGGTATACTGATAATTTTTTAGCACCACCATCGCCCCATACGGTGAAAGCCAGGCTTGTTCTAGACACACAGCATCATGAAGTGGTAACAAGGTAAAGACCCAAAAGAGTACCATGGACAGTACCTCTTCAGACTTCAGAGGACAGCATTATGTCCTAATTGGGCATTATATGTTTGCTTGTTTTACATTGACCCCTGGTTTCTGCATACAGAACTGCTTAAGTTCCTCCAGGTAGATTTATTAGCAACTGAGATGGCTTTCTTATTGGTCATCATGTATTGATTGATGGGATCGCTTCTAGCTCTTAGCTAGAGTGGTTCTTGTCTAAAATCATCTATTTTAAAGAGAGAAAATACCTGGCCTTGCATTGTTTTTCCACTTCATCTATCTTCTTCATTGGGTTTTATTATACTTCCTCAATACGTATTTAATTTCATTTTTTGAATTGTTTTTCAAGTTCTAACTCTAATAGAGTTGAAGTTTGATTAACAAGAAGCTAGGACTGGGTGTGAATTTAACTGCCTGGACATCCTAATGTGCTGTGCCATTGTACAGAGGGATTGCGTTTTTTAAAAATCCCCCGCCCTTTCATTCATAACTCCAACATGTGGACAGCACATCATGTGAAGACTGTAGCCTCGCTATTAAAAACCCTAACCTTGTTCTGTTTACTAGCTCAGCACATCTCCCTGAGATACTGGAGGCAGGATAGGAGTTAGTAAAACTGGAGTATTCTCATCTAATCTGGTGACTGCTTCCCCCCCCCCAAAAAAAATCATAATAATACAGGCAGAAAATAAAGGAAGCTTACTTATGGTATGGTTATGTGGATGGTTTACCGGGTCTAATTTTTCTCTAAGATCATGTAAGGCTAACCCTATTCCCAAGATTACCATTTTCTCTCCCTATGACTTTTGACATTGGGGAGACTGAACTGTTTTTCTAGACTATTAAATCTCTGACAGTGCAATCCATGGCTGCACTTCTCCAAGAGTGATAACATATGAAATTGAGCAGTAATGAGACTATCGATATATGTTTACCGTTTGTGAGAATGCTGCCATTGTACTGGCCAGGGAAGCTTACCAGTACAATATTATTTCAAAAAGGCAAACAATATGCAAGTCCACCCTGATTTGTCTTTTTTTTTTGTAATTTACCTCTAACATATGTGAAGAAATAGAAAAAGAAATTCGACATATACATAATGATCTGTGTGTCTAAACTCTCCACTACACGTTATAGCTCAATGGTGGCCATTAGTACCCATGGGGAGCAGCTTATTAGAATGGAGCAGTGGGAGAATTGGACTTTGCTATGATATAGCCAAGGATGCATTTCACACACTCTATTGATATCTGCTTTCATTTTCAGCAGACGCCAAAGTATCGGGGGGGGGGGCTGCATAGTTAATCTTGGCCACCATAGAATTAAGAAGTGACTTCTTACTAAAAAGGTTATGGGAAAGTAGCTACCAGGTTACAGGGAAAGGGCAGATTCGCAACCACAAACCCAGTATCTTACCTCAATTCAAGATATAACCATTAGTTCTGTCTGTCAAGCACTGTAGTCTGAGAGTATTCAACATGATGGAGGCAAATCCTACAAAATTTTCTTTAAGATCTCCCACCAGATGCAATCACTGCTTTATCTCTTTAAAGTGTAAACACAGTTTGGTGGGATAACATGTGGAATGGGTAACATCAGCAGGGTCATGATCAGTCCTCTGTGGTCTAACACTTGACAGTTGTGTACTTTGATATGAAAGTGCAATGATAATGAGGGCAAACAGGGAGCTGAATGGTAGAGCCCTTGCAGTCGTCCCAGTTTCAATGCCTACCATATCAAGTTATAAAAGGAGCTTAAGCAGACGGGCTAGTAAAGACCTTGGTTTCAGTAAACAGTAGGCTAGATTTATTTATTTATTTATTTATTTACAGGTTCAGTTTATGCCCCGCCCTCCCCGCTACGCGGGCTCAGGGCAGCTTACACGGAGGCATACACCAATATAAAACATAGTTAAAACCATTTAAAATATCAACAATACAATAACATTATTATTAATAAAGTGCTCTAGTTGTTCTCACATGATATTTCCCAAGATATTTCCCAAGATGGCGGATTACAGCTGCTCTGCCAGTTCAGCGTCACCTGCTCCGGAGAACGCTGATGTTCCTTATTCCAGGGCCAGGCTATGATGGAACAATAATAATAGAACAAACAAGATTGATCTCATTCGGTTAAGACTGATGAATGACTGAGGTGGGCATTCGTTCTGTGAAAAATCTGGGGGATTCTCATTTTTCCTCTTCTGTATCTACAATCACAGTCCCCTTGTTTAGTATTAGAGAGTTAATTGGAATCTTGATTTGTCTGTGTGAAGGTACTGGAACTGCAGGTTTTGAACCAGTAACATATCTTTCATAAGCTTTATTGTCCATTAGACTGGACACCAAGCTAAAGAAATGCTTTGTTTGGCTTTGGAATTTTAATAAACAATACATTTATGGAGCATAATTGCCTTTCGAAATAAGGAGATTAATTGTTGTCCCTGATCTGGATAGCCCAGGTTAACCCAATCTCGTCAGATCTCAGAAGCTAAGCAGGGTCGCTCCTGGCTAGTATTAGGAAGGGAGACCACCAAGGAATACCAGGGCCAAGCCAGGCAAGCACAAACCACCTCTGAAATCACTTGCCTTGAAAACTCTACAGGGTTGCCATAAGTCAGCTGTGACTTGATGACAGCAACAAAGAAGAATTGCAAACTGAGGTCCCACTAGCCTTATAGTTCATAGATATTTTTGTAAAGTTTATTTATCTATTTTCCGTTACAAAAAAGATGTAAATTCTCTATATACATAACATTTTTTGGAGTGTACATTATACATTTTTTTCCATCCATATATTTACTTTAAACCACATTATCATCTCTCCCTGCTAATATCAAGTTTAATCTGTACATTTCTGCTATTTCTAGGATTTTTTCCATTAATTCTTCTCTTCTTGGTATTAGATCCGATTTCCACTTTTTAGCTATGAGGATTCTGCTTACTGTGAAAATATATAGAATGATACATAGTTCATAGATACTTTGATAACCAATTCTAGCCTTTCACCAGAGCAATGCAATTTAACTTCCAGTTTAACAGCATTGAAAAGATGTGGGGGTTGGTTAGTAATTTTTAATAGGCTGAATGATCATTTCCTGTTGTCAAGTGACTGAATGGCAGGTAGCAGGTGTGTATCAACTTATATTCATAAAGCACTACAATGCCTCGTTGGAAGGCACACTTTTTCTTTCATGTTAACAAAGGAAATTAGGATCCACATGGCAAAGTGTTTTGCCAGTAAGTGGTTAAGTAGCTGACTGATTGCTCCAAGATTGATAAGAGACCAGCTGTTGCAAAAGAAGAAGAGTTCCATGCAGATCTTTCCTGTCCTCAGGGTAAATTAACACTTGATACAAGGGGGGGGGGTTGCATGTGCACAGAGCATTCTCATTACCTAATCATGCTGCATTTCTTCTTTATTAAAATTCTACCCCTCTCGACTTAAACTACAAGGTTTGGAGCTTTATTCCTCAGTTGTTGCTTAAATGGCTTTAAAGAAAAAGAATAGTTATGAATTAGATGTTTGTTGTTGTTCAGTCGCACAGTTGAGTCCGACTCTTCGCAACCCCATGGACCAGATCCCGCTAGGCCTTCCTGTCTTTCCGCCGTCCTCTGAAGTTTGCTCAATTTCATGTCCGTTGCATCTATGACACTGTCTAACCATCTCATCCTTTGCCGTCCCCATCTTCTTTGACCTTCAATCTTTCCCGGCATCAGGGTCTTCTCCCTTCTCATTTGGTGGCCAAAGTATTTGAGCTTCAGTTTCATTATCTGGCCTTCCAGGGAACAGTCAGGGTTGATTTCTTTTAGGATTGACTGATTTGATCTTCTTGCAGTCCAAGGGACTCTCAATTAGATACCTGAAGTCAAATTTTTCTGTTTAATTCAAATCAATATTTGAGCAGGAGCCTCCTTATCACCATGCTGGCCACTGTAGTCCACAGTTCTCCAGCTTCTAAAGCTGCTTCTATCATTCACTCAAGCCTCATTTGCTCTCTTTCTGCCAACAGCATATAAATACTGCTATCCAAACACCTATTTAAGGGTCTCCCCACATCCTCTTCCTCCTTTGCTTCCAACAGTCTCATTTCCTCA
>NW_015164700.1:133516-152418 GCF_001447785.1 Gekko japonicus
TTCCCTTAGGCCTGTACGATATACCTCTTTGATACTTTTTTAGCCTGTGCTGTCTGACGTCTTTGCCTTACTATGTTCTCAGTTCTCTTCCCACTAAACGTCTCTTTTTTTTGGTCAAAGTTCCTGCCTCTTTTTGGATTATGGGTTAAGTCTGGAGGCGTGATTAAAGGGATGATTAATTCTTCTTTGGGTCTTTCTAATATAGAAGGTTGCGTGTAGAAAGAGTTTGTAGGCAGTTACATTAGTCAGTTACATTGACCCATTTACCAGGTCAAGCCAGATTGCTGTGAGAAACAAGAATGGAAAAATAAAATTAATCAGTCTTTAAGGTGCCACAAGACTCTTAGTAGCTTTTGTTCCGACACTCCTCTGTAGATTTTATATTTACATATGAATGTCCCTCTGACATTCAGTAAAAGCACACGCTGTGAAATAACATTTTTACTGACAAGATTTTACAATATAAAGGGATTGACTTTCTACTTAAGCTTCAAGTAAAATTCTGTTCTATGCTGATCTTTTGGAAACTAGTTTACCAAATAAGCCTGTTTTCCATCGCTAATGCCCCCGTGTCTCTGCATCAATCCACATCTTAGCTTAGTCATTCTTTTATGGTTACATTTGGCTATTAAACTGATTTTAACATCATCATGATTTCAAATGTTTTCTTTTTGAAAGAAAAGTATGCTTCCCAAGAAAATATCCAAATTACTGAAAATCCTGTGTGTTTTTGTTTTCATCAGTTTGTAGCTCTCATGGCTATATTTTAAAAAGTCATCTTAAACACACGGAGACAAGATGTCTGCACTCTCCTTGATATGCTGGGCTTCTTGAGAAGTATTATGGTCAAAGAGACTGCTATTTTTTGTTGCGGATTATTTTTAAAAAGTTTTAAATCTTGGCACAAATTTACACTGGTGAACAAGTTTATTTTCCCATTCCACCTGCTGTGTAGATTTCATAATCCAAAAACACATTCTTTCCCCAATGTAGGTTTGACCAGAAAAGGGTATCTTCCCTTCCAGTGCCCTGAGACTGACAGAAAATTAACTCAGTTTCAACTATTGGTAGCAAAGTGCATTTAAAAATCCAGGATTCAAAAAATCATTTGGGCAGAACCACCCACAAACCTATTTCATTACCTATTTTGGGATCTTTTAAGGACTGATTTCATATTTTTGGAACAGTTGATATTACAAGTATGACACTTGGGTAGCTATCATTTGCCAGAGGGTGTGGCTGGTTAAGTTGGCAGCACTCACCGGAATGGAGATACTCTGTTATTAGGAAGACAACTCTTAATTGGAGTAATTAATTAATTTAATGAATTTCTTTATATTCCTGACATGCCTCATCACAAACAGTTCCAGTAAATATAATTTGAGGCCATGTAAAATAACCAATTAAAGTTAAGAAATAGTAACTCATATACTTCTGCTGATCCTTGGCCTCTTGGCCCTACCCAAAACAGAATACTTTTTATTAATCTTTAGGGCAAGACAATCACTGAGAACATCGTTCTGCACACCCTTTGTTTCTAGGAAAGAAGGCACTTCAAGACAAACAACTGGAAGCTTTGCTCTTTGGCAGTTAGGAGAACTTCCTCCATTGCTTCTGGCAAGCCCCCATCTCAAAGCAGATTAGCTAGGTGAAAGAGGATGGAAAGGCTTAGCCCCAGTACACCTCTGTGCATGTGTTACAAGTAAAGGAAGCTCATGATGGTGGAGTAGGGATGCCACAGGTGTCTTGGCCAGGGTCCTCCATGACCTCCATGACCTGTTGAGATAACACACTTTCCACTGCTAAGACTAGGGTTTTCCACTTTCTACTGCGAAGACTTTTCACTTTCCACTGCTAAACTACATAAACTACTAACAATACAGATTCCCTGAGTCCCTGTCCCCATTCAGCCCTGTTCTGAATTTGTGAATGAATGCCAATTCAGTAATTTCACATTATAATCTCCCCCTTGAAGCTTCTCTGAGGACTGCTACTCTGCTATTCTTAGGTCAGCAATGGAAAGTTCATCTCTTCTTTTGTGTAGGATAGGGAATGACCTGTTTGCCCAATGTAAAGAGTAGAAGGGCATTGCTGACACAAGATGACATATATAATGTTGGAAGATGAACAAGTGAATGAACCTGAAATGGTATGGCTGATGTTGTTAGGTCTGGTGGTTGGGTTGTCAGAGTGAAGTTGGTGACATAAATGGCATCTTACTTTATTACAGGCCCTGGTCCCAGATTCAAAGGTTTGAGGATAATTAAAAACAATAAAAGAATTAAGGAAAGCAGCTAGATGAAATAATTGTGTTATAATAGGTGATTTTAACTACCCACACATTGGTTGGATTAATATGTGTTCAAGTCAGGAGAAAGAGATTGGGTTTCTAGATACTCTCAATGACTATGTCATGGAGCAGATGGTCACTGAACCCACTAGAGGGAGGTGATCCTGGACTTGGTCCTAAGTAATGCTCAATACCTGGTGAGAGATGTCAATGTGATAGCACGGTTGGGAACAGTGACCACAATGCTATTAAGTTTAGCATTTGTGTAAATAGGGAATTGCCCAAAAAGACCAGCACAACCACATTGAACTTTAGTAGGGGTAACTTTTCTCAAATGAGGGGGCTTGTGAAGAAGAAACTGAAAAGAAAGGTAAGGAGGGTCAAATCCCTTCGGGAACCTTGGAGACTAATTAAAACTACTAGAAGTTCAGATAAAATGTATACCACAGGTTAGGAAAGGCACAAATGTGTATAAAAAAGGTCTGCATGGTTAATGAATAAAGTAAGGTAAGCAGTAAAAGATAAGAAGGATTCCTTTAAGTGGTGGAAGGCTAGTCCAAGTGCAGTAAGTAAAAGGGAGCAAACACTTTGGCAAATAAAATGCAAATCAGTGATTAGACAGGCAAAAAGGAACTATGAGGAACATACTGCAAAAAACATAAAGACCAGTAATAAAAATGTCTTCAAATATGTTAGTAGCAGGAAACCAGCCAGGGAGGCAGTGGGACCCTTGGATGACCACGAGGTAAAAGGATTACTAAAGGATGATAGGGAAATGGCAGAGAAATGGCAGATTGATTTTTGCCTCTGTCTTCACTTGCGAACATGGGAGGTGCTTGTCCATTTCAGAACCACCAATTTCAAGAGAAGTATTGAAAGATCTGAGTCAGACTGAGGTGATGAGAGAGAAGGTACTATGACTGATAGACAAATTAAAAACTGACAAATCACCAGGCCTGGATGGCATACATCCAAGAGTTCTGAAAGAACTCAAATGTAAACTTGTGTACCTCCTGACAAAAAATATGCAATCTATCATTAAAAACTGTCTCGATTCCCAAGGACTGGAAGGTAGCTAATGTAACCCCCATCTTGAAAAAAGGCTCCAGAGGAGATCCAGGGAATTACAGGCCAGTCAGTGTAACGTCAATACCATGTGAGTTGGTGGAATCTGTTATTGAAGATAGAATTAGTAGGCACATGGATGAACAAAAGCTATTGAGGAAGAATCAGCATGGATTCTGTAAGGGAAGATCTTGTCTCACTAGCCTTTTAGAGTTCTTTGAGGGGGTGAACAAGCATGTGGACAAGGGTGACCCAACAGATTTTGTAAAGAAATTGGTTCTCTAAAATTCTTGTCTATTAAAAAAATGTGGTTAAGGCTTGAATAAGGCCTGCTACTGGGTTGACAGAGTTCATTAAAAAAAATTGTTGAAACGAGTAAGATGACCCTGTGAAACTGCAGATAACAGCCAGCTGCACAGAGGAGTCAAGAAGCCTGGTACAAGGTCCCAGTTAGCCACATTCCATTCAACTAAGGTTATGATTTGCACCTGAGGGAAAGAGCCAAACCTAGCCGCAGACTGATTTAGTTTCCTTTCTCCTGGGTCAGACCTCCTCATACGTCACCATCCTAGCAATTAGCTTTACATCAGCACCTGAGGCTCCTATTGGCCTTTTAAGCCTAAGACCACATGGACCCTTAGCCATAAAGAAGTAAGTTTCAGGCTTATTGTTCGTCTGATGGTGACTACCTAAGATCTGGATACGCAGTCACTATCTTGCTCATGGTGGCCATTTTGAATGCTTGCTTGTGAGGATGAAACAGCTCTTGGCTTATGCTGACTCTGGAGAGAGACACTCTGGATTATGGAGAACATTAAAATGAGAATCCATAAACACCTGCCGACTTGGAACCAATCTATTTGCTTTTGTGAGAAACTTGTTCTACAAGCCTATCTTGCAGGGGTGATGTTTTTGTTTAGTCCTGGGAAGGATGGAAGCTTGCCCTTTGGCTTCTAATTGTTGGGATTGTCTAAAGGGCTGGTGGCAGACTACCAGACTGGTGTGTGAGGAATCACACTCCAGGGGTTTTGTAATTTTGTGTTCTGCAGCCCTTAAACAAAGATGGTTAACACCCCTATTCGACTTGAAATGTATCGATGGCCTTTTTCTCATCTGGACAGATGGGAAAGAAGCACCAGAGAAATTTTACCAGGCCTTCAGCAACTTCCATACCACCGTCAACCATCAACTCTGGATGCTGAGACCTATGACCATGACAGAGGACAGTATCCTTCCTCTCATGTCTACACTCCCTGAACAGCTGGCTGTGCAGAAATCTTTTTGATTGGAAAAAAGCAAAGGCAGGCTTGGGGAGGGGGGGTGCATAGGTATGAAGCTTTCCAGTCTATGCTGTGGCTGATTGACATGTGAATCTTCATTGTGGGCAGAAAGAAGCCCTCTGCACTGAAGTGAAGAGGGAGCACCTATGAATAACAGGCATGATAGAACAGACCGAGTATGTTTATTGAATATGTACATAAGAACATGAGAACATAAGAGATGCCAATGTTGGATCAGGCCAAAGGCCCATCCAGTCCAACACTCTGTATCACACAGTGGCCAGAAATACCAGTGCCATCAGGAGGTCCACCAGTGGGGCCAGGACATTAGAAGCCCTCCCACTGTTGACCCCCCCCAAGGTTAAAGATCCTGCCAGATGGACTTGGGATGAGCAAATCTAGATCCCAACCAATGTCACTCGCTCACACTGGCTCCCAGCAACAGCAGTTCTGGGGATTGGGCAATCAAAACATTACATTCTCCTGCCAAACCTAAAGACAAAAATGGGGTGTCTCCTGTGCCCTTTCTCCATCTCAAGAACTATAGAGTCCTCTTGTTTTCCAGTGTATACAGCTCATGCAAGTTAAACATTCCATACTGGTTTAACTCCACAGTATCCCTCCTGAAAACATCCAGCTTGGTCTGTAATAAATGAACAGGGGACTTCTCTGCAAGAACGTGTTCCACCTTTTCTGTACTCCTCTGGAAAAAGAGCAGGGGGGGGGAAGGCTGAAGAGTAGGGAAAAAAAGCAACATCATGATCTACACTGAACTGTAACATTAATGGGTTTGGTCATATGCTATAATAAGGGTTTGGGCAAGAGAGTGAATGAGTCCTCCCCCTCCCCCGCCTTAGTGAAATACTACTGCTCATTCCTGTCATGCAGAAGCTGACAGCTATTTTGGACAGGGTTCTGGGCTGAAAACAAAATGAACATCTCAGTCATGACTGCCAGAAGGCTGATCTGATTTTTGCATGCTAAGCATTTATCCTTCCTGAAACTGCAGACTGACAAAATGAGATGTTGCAGGGAACAAAACATCTTGGTGGAAATGTTGCTGTGCACTCACTGCTACATATGCTTGAGCTGCTGATAAGCCATTAAACGGGCAGAAATAGTACACCACTGACTTGTTCCTTTTCTCCATACCTAATAATTAGTTGATAAGCACTGAGAGAGCCAAGAGATATCATGTTGGTGTTGCACATGGTCCCAAGGGACTGATTTGTTTTTAATTTCTTACATTTATATCCTTCCTTCCTTTTACTGTAGAACTCAAGACAGCTTTCATAGGATTCCCAGGTGTTCGCCAGTCCGGGCACTGACCAGACCCAGATCTGCTTGGCTATAGCAGGATTGCTGTATCAGATGCTCTCCAACCATACCCTGGGACCACTACCACCACCATGACCAAATATTGCACCGTTTCTGCCCACACCACAAATCTCTTTCACAGGATTGGACCAACAATGAATAAAGGCAAGAATCAACAACACAGATATATGCACTAAATTACAACAATATACAATAATTAGGCAGCATGAAGAAGGCAAAAACCAGGAATGTTACGTATGGCACAATAAGGTATCCCTCTTATGTGTTGAAACGTATCACTGTTGCTTCTTCTTTTAGAATCTCGGTGACTCGGGCAATAAAAAGATAAAAAGAAATACATTCTAACAAACAAAAGGCATACATTATAACAAACAAACCTGACTGAATAATTCTGGTGCAGAAAACCACACTCCCCTGACCTTGATAGCCCAGGCTAGCCAGATTTTGTCAGATCTCAGAAGCTAAGTAGGGTTGGCCCTGGATAGTATTTGGATGGGACACCATAAAGAAGTTCCAGGGTCACTATGCAGAGGAATCCTGCCAGATGGACTTGGGATGAGCAAAGATCGAGTAAGATGACCCTGTTAGTTGCACATAGTCCCAAGGGACTGATTTGTTTTTAATTTCTTACATTTATATCCTTCCTTCCTTTTACTGTTGAACTCAAGACAGATTTCATAGGATTCCCAGGAGTTCGCTAATCCAGGCACTGACCAGACCCAGATCTGTTTGGCTATAGCAGGATTGCTGTATCAGATGCTCTCCAACCATACCCTGGGACCACTACCACCACCATGACCAAATATTGCACCGTTTCTGCCCACACCACAAATCTCTTTCACAGGATTGGACCAACAATGAATAAAGGCAAGAATCAACAACACAGATATATGCACTAAATTACAACAATATACAATAATTAGGCAGCATGAAGAAGGCAAAAACCAGGAATGTTACGTATGGCACAATAAGGTATCCCTCTTATGTGTTGAAACGTATCACTGTTGCTTCTTCTTTTAGAATCTCGGTGACTCGGGCAATAAAAAGATAAAAAGAAATACATTCTAACAAACAAAAGGCATACATTATAACAAACAAACCTGACTGAATAATTCTGGTGCAGAAAACCACACTCCCCTGACCTTGATAGCCCAGGCTAGCCAGATTTTGTCAGATCTCAGAAGCTAAGCAGGGTCAAGGCTTATAATAATTCAGAGCTGTCAGGTCATAACTGACTCATGGTGGTGACCCCTCATGGGATTTTCAAGGCAAGAGATGAACAGAGGGGGTTTGTCATTGCCTTCCTCTGCATAGCAACCTTCGTTTTCCCCTGGGCGAACTACCGTGTGGCCGCCGGATCAAACGTCCCGCCGACGTCCCGTGGTTCAGGGGGAGGTGCTGATCATACATCAATCCTGCGGTGCGGCAAAGAAGCAGCGCGGCGGGGGTTGTGGGGTGTTTTTTTTAACTGAAGTGTGCGCATGCACCGTTGGTTGTTTTTGCGCATCCCATGGAGACTTGGGGGGGGAAACCTTTTTGCAACAGGATATGTGAGGGTGCTGGATGCCACGAGCTACCACCGGAAACGTGATCAGATGCCCGCCCTTGCCCCGCGGTTTCCGGAAACTAGTACCTCAGAGGTACTAGTTTTTTACGGCGCATCTTCAGCGGGAAGCCTCGGGTTAGCCACGGGAGCTCTACGCTTCCCAGATGTTGCCGTTTGATCGCGCCTGGAAAATCCGCCTATCTTCTGTCTCTGTAGTGTGGCTAATGCTCCGTGTGACTGCAGCCTCTGTTACTCTCATGCCTTGAAAACCCTGCAGGGTTGCTGTAAGTTGGCTATGACTTGATGGCATTTTGCATGCACACAAAGCCCACTAGGTGTGATAATAAGGGATAAACTGAGATATATGTTGGTGACTTGCAAGTTTCAAACAATACAAACTTTTTGATCCATATTAAAGAAAAGAAACGAGAGAGACATTTCAATATATTTTAAAAATAAGGAGTGTTGCTTATTAACTCAGGAGTACATGGTTATAAAGAACGTTTAAGGTCCTTTTTCAAATCTTCTGCAGAGAGAAACCACCAGGGCAACTAAGGGAGTTTTAAATTTTGTGGATACTTAGATATGTGCATACATCGATCCAGGGATTGGAGCAATGAACAGACAAGTCAAGTCTTTCTACAAACCAGAAAAAAAGCCCAAGGTTCACAAAAAATAATAATAATCCAAAATCTTTAAAAAATATACATTAGGGGTTTTAAAAAACATACAATAGAAGCCATGTCTGTAGCTTTAAGAAACAAATACCTTCAATGGCCATTGCTAGGCAATTACAACAGTATTGGCAGGCTTGGTTTCTGTCAGTAAAAGGCAAGGGGTAGGGACCCTTCCAAGGCTGTTTTGGCCTTTGAGGCACCAGGCATGGCAGCAACCATTGGGCAACTTGCTACCATGCAATTTGCATGTCTCATATAAGACAGGCTGCATGCTAATGTCAATGGCAGCCATCCCATTAAAGCCAGTGTCGTGTAATAGTGCTTCAAAATAGGATCTGGGAGACCGAGGTTCAACTCTCCATTCTGCTGTGGAAGCTCACTGGGCCAGTCCTGCATTGTGAGGCTAAAACAGAGGAGAGGAGAATGATGTAAGCTGCTTTGGGTTCCCTGTGTGCAGAAAGGCAGGGTAAAAATGAAGTAAAGGAGAGAAAGAAGCAGGGAAAGGTGAGAATGTGAGGGCTGCCAGGAGGTGAAAAAGAGGAAATGATGTGGGTAGAGGGATACAGAGAACAGTGAGGTGCCCCTGCAAGTCCTTGTGGTTTTTGCACTGTGAAATTGGGCCATAGTTTTCCCAGATAGAGGCTGGGAAGGAGGGAAAGCTGAGAATAAGTGGGCAGAAAAGGTAGACTGGCTGGGAAAGAGAAAAGTAAGCAGGACAAGAGGCTATGGGTACTGCCATGGAAGGAAAAGAGGAAATAGTGGGGGGGGGGGAGGGAATGAGATGCCCACTGCAAGTCCTTGTGGGTCCTCCACTTGTTTTATGTTTCTAAATTTGATTATTTAATTACGAGCTTGATCTTTCCAATATCCTCAATTATCTGTGGTGAGAAAAAAGAAAAAAAATACTAATATTGTTCTGATAATCCCGAGGAAGTAGAGCGATGATCCAGCAATGGTCCTCCCTCCCTCCCTCCCTCCCTTCCTGCCCAGTCCCCTGTGTTGTTATTTTCTCTTCAGCTAAGGTCAGTCCAAAGAGAAGCACGACTCCTTACTGTGGCACCAGTACTACAGCAGCAGGTGGTGACTTGCATGTGTGAATGCATCATCACCAATTTAAAAAAGCACAGATATATATTTTTACATCCAATCCCCTTAACAAGGATGCCTTCCAATGGAATTAGTTTGCAGTTTCAACTGTAAGCCATCAAGTGATAAGAAATCAAGTAGGATACATGCCTCAGAGGCTGCCTACCCCTTATTCCTGACTAGAGTTGCCAGCTCTAGGTTACAAAATACCTGGAGATTTCGAGGGGGGGGGTGTGTGTGCAGCCTGGGGAAGGCGGGATTTGGGGCCAGGGAATCCTCAGCAGAGTGCAATGCCATACAGTCCACCCTCCAAAGTGGCCCTTTTCTCCAGGAGAACTGATCCTGGTTGTCTGGAGACCAATCGTAATAGTGGGAGATCTCCAGATGCCATGTGACAGGTGGCAGCCCTATTCCTGGTGCAGTTCACAAGCCCCCATCGCAGAGGAGATCAAGTGGTACGCACACACGTGTGTGAGATGACCTTAAAGATTCTTTATAACTCGAAAGCTACCAGCTGTGAATTGATCCTGTATATTATATCTTTTGTTCCATGGTTCCATTTGTTCAAGGACTGCAGTGGCTCAAGTGGTTAAGACGCTGAACTGCAGGCTGGAAGGTTGGTAGTTCAACAGTTCGAGACCCGAGTGCTGCATGACGGAGTGAGCTCCCATCAAGCTCCCACCTAGCAGCTCGAAAGCAAGAAATTGCAAGTAGATAAATAGGTACCGCTTTGGTGGGGAAGGTAACAGCGTTCCGTGCACCTCTGCATTTAGTCATGCCGGCCACATGACCACAGAAACATCTTCGGACAGCGCTGGCTCTTCGGCTTGGAAACGGAGATGAGCACCACAACCCTAGAGTCGTATTTGACTGACTTTCGAGCAAGGGAACCTTTACTTTACCTTACCATTTGTTTCACATCCAAAAGCAGTCTTATAAATGGCAGTGAAATTAAGAGACAAATAGCTGCTGTGAGCAAGGGGTATCATTTGTGTTCTAAAGAACCATAACAAAAATAACTGCTTTATCTTTGTTGAAAGATTTTTGTTTGCTTGAGCAATTAATGTAAAACGCTCACAGCAACTCTTTCTTTTCTGAAAGAAATAGAATACATCCAGGAGAAGCAGTCACTGTGGGTTCCTCATAAACTGACAGGACTTCTGCCTTGGAGCCAGTTCTGCAAAATCATGCTTCAGTTTTGGTGGCTGAATGATCAGGCTCAAAGGTACGAACAATCCTTTACCATATGTCCCCAAAGTCCCTAACCATTTACAGACTTCTAAAAGCATCAGTGAGAAGGTCAAATGCTGGGATGTTCACTGAAAGCGGAATGTGTAAAATGTCTACATATGCATCTTTGAAAACGGTTTTCACTGCCAGCTAATGAGGACAAGAGCAGTCTGTTGCACGGTTGTCACGGCCAGAGAACCCCACCAACAGTCGACGGCCACTGAGTCAATGGCCAGAAAGGCCAGAACCAGGAGCACCACAGGCCCCCAGGCAAAGATCCCCCCCCAGGATCCCCCCACAAAGCACTCTGCCAAAAGATGACATTTTATAAAACCCTCAACTTACCCAATTCATTGAACCTCCCTCCCTCCCTCCCTCCCTCCAGCCACTCACACACACTAATTTTGTCTTCTTCTCAGCAGCCCTGGCCAGAAGGCTGTCACAGTGACCCTTGCTCAGGCCTAACTATAAGATAACTGTACCTGGGCCCGTGAAACAGATGTGCACAGGGAGTTAAGAACATAAGAGAAGCCAATGTTGGATCAGGCCAATGGCCCATCTAGTCCAACACTTTGTCACACAGTGGCCAAAAATACCAGGTGCCATCAGGAGGTCCAGCAGTGGGGCCAGGATATTAGAAGCCCTCCCACTGCTGCCCACTGTAACTATATGAACTTATGTTTGTATTTCTGTATAGTGGTGATGCTGCTTATGTGTGTCTATGCATTGTGTATTCAGGGACTGCTGTTTGGTTGTGTTGCTTTGTTCTGCATCTCATGCTTGCCTAGAAATAGGCTGGCCTGGGGCTGCCTTGCACATACACATGTGGCCGGCATGACTAAACACCAAGGCACATGGAATGCTGTTACCTTCCCACCGAGGTGGTACCTATTTATCTACTTGCAATTTCTTGCTTTCAAACTGCTAGGTTGGCAGGAGCTGGAACTAGAGACGGGAGCTCCCTCCGTCATGCGGCACCCGGGTCTTGAACTGCTGAACTACCGACCTTCCACAGCCTGCAGTTCAGCGTCTTAACCACTTGAGCCACCGCAGCTCCTTACTATCTATACCTTGTGGCTAATAGCCACTGATGGACCTCTGCTCCATATGTGTTGGGTGTTACAAGTCAAAACACTTCAGTATTTACAGGGTTAATGATGTTTGTTATGATCAACAGGAAGTCACATGTTTGTTTGTAACCAATCTGTTTAGGCAATAGAATGCCCAGGGAACTTTGGAGCTAACTTAATAGTCTGATTGGAAACCAATGTGTCACGTATTCAGCATATTGGTTCATTCTTCCTGTCTTTGTTCTGACTGAAGAAGGAGACTCCATTCCTGAGTTTTACCTTTTAGCTGTAAGGATGTAGCCATTTTAGCTCTTTGTTATTTTATATCCTGTGTACCTTTTCCCCATGTTAGGTTTATAGTAAGCTCTTATATTTTAAACCCACCATGGACTCAGTCTCTTACTACTTACTCTGCTGACTTACTTAATAAGAATCCCAACAATATGTTTATCCAGTTCCCTCTTGAAGCTGTCCATGCTTGTAGCCACCACCACCTCCTGTGGCAGTGAATTCCATGTGTTAATCTCTCTTTGTTTTTGTTTTTTTAATTAAATTTAAAAAAACAGTTAAAAATAAGAAAGTAGATCCTGATGTTTATGTAGAGCAAACAGGGAGGTGTCAATTTTATGTGCTGCTGACGCTTCTAAGAGGGGCATCCATTTTTCTTGGAGATTGTCAGGAACGGGTTGATTTTCAGATCGAAGGATAATAGTGGAAACTTTGTCTTGTAGAAAAAAGTCCCACAATTTCACATACCAATCACTCAGTTGTAACGTCTTCTTAGATTTCCAGTGAAATGCAATAACATTCCTAGCAGCCGCAAGACATAATTCTATTAGCTCTTTCATAAGCCCATTAGGGGCAGGATGACTCCAATGGTTCAGGAGGAACAAGGAGGGTTGCAGTTGGAGGGCGTTAATCACTCTTTGGGTGAAGAAGGACTTCCTTTTATCCGTTCTAACTCGACCACTCAGCAATTTCATGGAGTGCCCACGAGTTCTTGTATTGTGAGAAAGGGAGAAAAGTACTTCTTTCTCGACCTGCTCTATCCCATGCATAATCTTATAAACCTCGATCATGTCACCCCTCAGCCATCGTTTCTCCAAGCTAAAGAGCCTCAAGCGCTTTAACCTTTCTTCATAAGGGAAGTGTTCCAACCCTTTTATCATTCTAGTTGCATTACAATTCCCTGAGTTGAGTTTTAAGAAAAATATAACACATTTCTCCACATGTGCAACTAAATGCTCTGTATATTTAATAATTTGTGCATGCGGTGTGAAGTACGTTGGGCAAACCTCACGGGCACTGCGCACCCGGATTCTTGAGCATAGATCCAAATTGAGGCACAGACACCTAGAAGCACCCCTTGTCCCCCATTTCATTGAAATGGGACATGGTCCTGATGACTTCAAATGTGTGACCTTAGAAGTTCTTCGTCCCAAACCATTCACTGTAATTGATACACACCAGCTGTTGCTACAGAGGGAGGCGTTCTGGATCTTTAAATTAGCCACTGTCCAACCGGCCGGGTTGAACTCAGCATTAGAATTGAGGTGTTTCCTGTGAACACTTACCTGTTTGCTATATGTTGCATTATGCCTGTATGGCCAAATATTATAACTGGCTCATTAGGTTCCGGTTTCACTTACCTGCGATTCTCTTATGTTGTACTAATTCTTTATTGTTATATTAATTCAGTATGTACTCCTGGCTTCTTCACAAATGATTTGATATAAGTATATTATGCACATTGTTACACTTGATAAGTTGGCATTGTCATTGATAGAGGCATGTGACCTTGGTTATGTATATATTGGAAGCAATACAAGCAGTCATTTAAGACTTACCTGTCCATTTGAAATGTTATGCTTGTAGCTATATAGCTTTGGGGAGAAGACCGTTTTGGTAAGAATTTTTGTGAAAAAATTTATTCATTCATCATAGTATAATAATAGTGATACTGAACATACAGTTTATTATATAAATATAATTGCTTTATTCGCAGATTCAAGACTCCATTGTCGACTTTATTGCACATGGATGTAAAATTGTATGTATTATGTATTACTAAGTTATTCAAGCATTGTCAATCTGTATATCTGATTGAAGGGTTCCCTGTTATTATTTGAAATTGTGTGTTGACAGGAGACTCATTTGAGAAAGGCACTTCGAAACGAGCATCAACTCGAGATGTTCGTCTGCCAGTCTGTTCACCTGTTGAATATAAAGACTATACATCATGAAATTTATCAGTACCAGAATCTTATTTACGTCTGTGTAATTTACTTCTGTGTGCACGTCTGCAGCAATTTTTTGTCTCTCATTGTTACTATATTGCTGTTCCCATTGTTGTTATTTAGGGCTAATTTGTGACTGGAATTGGCCTACAACTGGTCATTCCCTATGGGAGAGACTCTCTCTGTGTTCTGTTCCTGCTCTGTGCTTGTTTATTGCACCTGGAAATGCTGTCCTTTGAAGAGACAAAGGACTGGCTTTGTGAATTGGACCACATGGTTGAGCAAAGATGGATTTTGCCTTCAAAATCCCTTGGACTGTTTGGCTATTCCTCAACTTGGTAAATATGTATCTTTTACTGTGTAGTTAAGGCAAACAGCCCTAGCCTTTCTTGTTCTGAAATATTTCATGGTTTACTTGCAATGCTCTAGACTGAATAAAAACTTATTCTTATTTCTAACCTCTCTTTGATGTTGTAACTGGGATTCCAAGTCTGTTTCCTGTGCCTAACTGACCACAAGCTACCACAGAGCATTCAGTGTGCATCTCTGGGAATGAGGTGCTAATGTGTTAAGCCCTAGATGCCAACTGAAATTTTGAACCTCTAATCTCAGATTGGGAGGAGGATTATTGTAGAGGTTCTGGTGGCATATTATTCTGAATCCAGAGAGGGTAGCCTACCTCTGTGGGTTGTTGTTTAGTGTGCTGCAAAAGTGCTGGATTACCTCTCACCCCTGGGCAGGTGTGGGTGGGTTATCCTGTACAGTAACTGGATGTGTTGTCCAGCCTTTCAGTGTCTTGGAACAAAATACTGTGTCCTGTTTGAGTTAGGCTATGTTCAGCCACTGCTGATTTTTCAGGCTGGCCAAGTCTGCAGTGTCTTTCATGTTCTTTTATTCTTGTCTGAATGCTACGCTGTTTGGTCCCAATGTAGACTTGTCCACAGCTGCATAGTATGCGGTATACTCCTGCAGAAGTGAGGGGGTCTCTTCTGTCTTTGGCCGATTGTAGCATTTGTTGTATTTTTCTGATGGATCTGAATACTGTTCATAGGTTGTGTTTTTTCATAAGTTTTCCCATCTGATCAGTGATTCCTTTGATATATGGCAAAAACACTTTTCCTGTCAGATTACACAGGGAAGCCATTGGTGGCGAATGCTTTAAATCCAGCTACATGGAGACTGCCATTGTGGTCTATGCAGATGTCTGTCTCACAGAACCATCAGATTTTACCATACAGGTGTAAACCATCCCTTTTGTAAGTTTTTTGACAGGATGGGAAGGAAAAATTGGGGGCTTCAGCTACATTCTAATAGTTTTACATACAGAACAGTCTGTTTATATTTAAAGTAGCAACTATCACTGGAGACAGAGGAATTTTTTTCCCAGATAATTGAAACTGGCATGATAGAACTACAAAGCTCCCAGGGTGAACTTGGGCCAGTCATTCTCTCTTCACCTCACCTACCTCACCAGGCTACACTGAGGATAAAATGGAGGAGGGGGGAATTGTATATGGCAGCAATTCTAAGAACATTCTCATGGGAGAAATACTCTTTAAATAAATGGGACATACTTGTGAGCAGACCTGTTTTGCTTGCTCCCTAAACCACCCCAAACTTTCTGGAGGAAGTGGAGGATAAAAATGTGATGAGAGATAGATCTGTAGGACTTCAAACACTTGGAAAATCAGTGCAGGGCAAGTAGGGCAAAAGAAGAAGAAGAAGAGATTGGATTTATACCCCGCCCTTCACTTGGAGTCTCAGAGCGGCTCTACACTGAGGATAAAATGGAGGAGGGGGAAATTGTATATGGCAGCAATTCTAAGAACACTCTCATGGAAGAAATACTCTTTAAACTTTAAACTTCTGAGCAGACCTGTTTTGCTTGCTCCATAAACCACCCCAAACTTTCTGGTGGAAGTAGAGGATAAAAATGTGAGAGATAGATCTGTAGGACTTCAAACACTTGAAAAATCAGTGCAGGGCAAGTAGGGCAAAAGAAAACAGTATGTTCATCTTGGAACATGGAACATGTTCTCTGTTCCCAGCCTATGAAGTCATCTGGTTGTTTGAATCCACCCTAACTAGTAGATTCTATTGGCTCTGAGAAAGCTGCATAACCTGCCAGCAACAGAGAAATGAAATCTGGATAACCCTCAACCCCATTTTTGACACTGCATAGACACCATCTTTTATACAACATGTAGAGAATCTTCTCACTAATTATATACATGTACACACGCTCACACAAATACCAAACAAGTTCTGTACAACTTAATTAGTTGCCTCTTTTTCAGTGCTATTACTTTTGCTAATGAGGTAACAGGACTTCGTTGTGTCACCTCTTTGCTTTTTTCTGCCTCTAGGGACCCTGATATTTTCAGCCATATGTCTACAGGTCCTGCCAAATGTAAATAATGGCTAAATGAAATTTATTCTAGCTAACAGAAAGCTGTGTGCCTGGGGTGTTAGAGCTGTGACCCAGGCTTAACTGTTCACATTCCATACTGTTTTCTTTTTAAAGCTTTAAAATATAACGAAACCATAGGATATTTACCATTTTCATCTCTGGGTCTGAAGGCACTTTGCAAGCATAAACTACTTAGGTCTCTCACACAGAACAGTCACTGTACAGATACTGAATGATTAATTAAACCTTCTCCCCTTCCCCATGTAGCACCTGAAATTAACTTTTTTAAAGATACTGGGAAGACCCAACAACTTATACCCAAGTTTGTCTCCACTTTGGTCCCTGCAGCACCTTTTCCTCACAACCTTTTCCTGAATTCAGAATTAAGAGAACTAAATTATTTCACCACAGTAGGGGGCTCTTGACTAAACTGTTATTGCCAGGGCTATTTTTGGGCAGGAACGCATAGGAACGGAGTTCCGGCTGGCTCCCAAGTTGGCCACACCCAGCAGGAACTCATTAGCATAATAGGCCACACCCAACAGCAGAAACTCATTAGGATTGGCTACATTAGGGGTGTGTGGCCTGACATGCAAAGGAGTTCCTGCTACAAAAAAGCCCTGGGTTTTGACAACAGACAAGGTAAACAGAATAAGAAGCAAAAGGTTGGTGTGGCTGGATGACCACACTTCTGGTAACATGGGGGTGCAGCCTAATGTGCTAATGAGATGTGCTGTCAGGGGTGTGGCCTAATATGCTAATGAGTTTCTGCTGTTGGGTGTGGCCTATTATGCTAAAAAGAGCCCTGGTTATTGCAAGTTGTTTCCTGTGAGGGCAAGTAGGGGTCTTAAGTGTTTTAAATAAATAAATAAAACCCTAGTATAAAGTGAAGTAAGAGGTAATCTTGAATTACTCTTAAAGGAATAGGGTAAGAGCTTGTAAGAAACTAATATCACTATTGAAATAATGTGGGGTGTTTTTTTTAAAGACAGTAAATTTTGTTCAGGCCTAAAATCAAGACATCTAATTAGCCAAAGACCCTTTCATTCACTGTGATCCCTAATTTTACTTTCTGAGCCACTCTAGTTTCATCTGTGTCCTTCAATAGCTTGCTAAGAGCCAAAGAATCTGCTACCTCCAAAACAAAAATCTCTGTGCGGGTTTCATAACAATTAGACAGGACCATTACACAATAGGGGGGGCACAGAGTTTGTTTGGCGGACAAAAGCCAAAAAAAATGTCACTCCGCATCTTCCACTGAAATGAATGGTAGCCTTGGCAAGGAAATAAGGAAGGCACTTTTAGCAACAGAGAAATCCCTGCAACATCCAGGACAGACTCCATCCATTCTGAGAGAATCTGAAGTGGCAACCTCGACTTGTACAGCTTTGATTATGATGTTCATATTGTGGGATTATTCTCTGAGTGAAAGTTTTTTTAAAAGATCCTGATAGACAAACCTCCAGTTCCATTATTAAACAAAACAAAACAAAGGCCATCAAGTTAGATTTCATTTTCCCATTTCTGCAGTAAGGGAAATTTTATGTCAAGGAAACCACAATTATCCCACCTTTGGATATTGAACACTGCAAGACCCACTGTACTCCTAAAAGAAAGAAATGGGGGCGGGGGGAATGGCTTCATGTGGAAATAAGGAAGCAGCCAACAATTGTTGCAACAAAGACTGTATAAGATGTTTTCATGCATTTTAGGATTATATGTCAAAAGCAGTTTAGGATGTCACTGGGCCTTACGTGTAACTGGAGTGGCAAATACAGCACATGAAAGCTCTTCGAACAAAACAATTGTGTGCTTAGTGCTGATTGATATACTTGAACATAAAATTTGATGGATTATGATTTTGGAGGGAAAATCATTACGTTCCATCTGCAGAGTCAGGGAAGGTCCACGTTTCGACACCTCTGTCTTTTTAAAAAAGCAAAAAACAGTCCAGTGACCTTGATTCATTATATCTCAGTTAAGAATCAATCCACCTGACCTAAATTTCACATCATTACTCAGATTGTGGCTCACAGATGAACCCTGTCAAAGGCTGTGTGTCCTTGGTCTGGAAATCAGTCAGCTTTCTCTAGTGCAGGCACCATTATTCTATCCCAGATAAGCCCTTCTGAGTAATTGCAGAAGAGGGTGAGCATGGTGAAAAACTAAGGCACAGGCGATATCCACAGACACCTGCAGGCAGTGCGAATCAGGGCTGGAAGATTTTTGTGTTGGAATCCCAAGCATGATCCACAAGTGCCATTTCTGGACATTATCACCATTCAACAACAGGCTTTAATTTTAAAATCAAGTGGCTGGGGATCAAATCTGCCCCAAACTGACACCCTCTGTCCTCACATTGCATTATTTCATTTGTTTAAAGCATTTTTATCATGCTTCTCCACACCCTTGAGTGAGCTTCTAACAGGAAAGCAAAACCCAGTTATTAAACCCATGCTTAAAACCCAGTCTTTTATCTGTGTTTAAGCTGAAAAGTCCGTCTGGGGCTATTTGGTAGTGAGGAAGTGAATCTGGCTCAACTTAAAGAAGACCAGGCCGGGCACCAAACAAAATGGCATAGAGATATTGGTGAGGTGCTTACCTCTGAACAGTGGACTGCGATCTGGTCCTCTCCTCTTTGTCGCTCTCGTTCCACCAATATTCAAATGTTAA
>NW_015164700.1:152707-168390 GCF_001447785.1 Gekko japonicus
CAATGCCCAAATATTTCTAATTACAGGTTGCGCCCTCCAACTGCAACCCTCCATGTTCCTCCTGACCCATTGGAGTCATCCTGCCCCTAATGGGCTTATGAAAGAGCTAATAGAATTATGTCTTGCGGCTGCTAGGAATGTTATTGCATTTCACTGGAAATCTAAGAAGACGTTACAACTGAGTGATTGGTATCTGAAATTGTGGGACTTCTTTCTACAAGACAAAGTTTCCACTACTATCCTTCGATCTGAAAATCAACCCGTTCCTGACAATCTCCAAGAAAAATGGATGCCCCTCTTAGAAGCGTCAGCAGCACATAAAATTGACACCTCCCTGTTTGCTCTACATAAACATCAGGATCTACTTTCTTATTTTTACCTGTTTTTTTAAAAAAAATTAATAAAAAGGGGGGTGGGAAAGGAAGAGAATCTGGGTAGATGTTGCTAATTCTGGCTGATCTACACAAAAGGAGAAGATTGCAAAGTAAGAAGTTGAGAATGAGAGGTACAGAAATATGTGGGATGTTAGGAAAGAAATTGTGGTGACGGGAAGTGCTTTGGTTGGAAACCTATTAGCTGACTCACTGATCCAGGAAGTGGGATCTTGTACAAGGCTGAGATATGTGGAATGTTCTCTAATGACAAGGAATGCACTAAAATACTGGTCAGGAAACAATAGAGCTTCCCTTTGGTGAAGCACTATAGTATCCAAGAGAGCAAACATTCTCTACAATCCTAGCCTACTTGAACTACGTATTTTCTATATCAGGCTTCCATACTTACCTGACGTCATATGATGTAGTTCAGGTCTTGGTTTAGAAAACTGTGTAATGCTTCAAATGGGGCATATTCTTGGAAACAACTGAGTATTCATATCGGTGTCTTGTGTACCATGTTAATATTTGTCTCTGTGTATAAGTTCAGTAAACTCGCATGTTTCATTACCACATTCTTGACTGATTTCATCAAGCTTCTGAGACCATTGATCAATGTAGGTAATTCTGTGTATCCCATGTATAGAGCATTATATGTGAAAAGAGCTTCTGTGACCATAAGGACACACATGTGCATAGGTAGTAGAAAGCTCTGTAAGGGAGAACATAAGAAGTGCCCTGCTGGGTCAGACCAGTAGTCTGTCGAGTCCACCATCTTGTCTCACACAGTGGCCAACCAGTTCTTATGGAGGGCCATCAACAGGGCATAGAGCAGAGAACTTCCCCTCATGTTGCCTCCTGACTCTGAGATTCAGAGGTTTAGTGCTTCTTAATGTGAAGGTCCCCTCCGTCACCATGGCTAGTAGCCACTGATAGACCTACATGAATCTATCTAATCCCCTTTTAAAGCTGTTTATTCCTGTGGCCATCACTACATCCGCTGGCAGCAAAGTCTACATTTTAATCACCCTCTGTGTCTTTACACGGAGTATTTCCTTTTGTCCATCCTGAGAGGGTCCCATTCGGTATACATGTGACCAAATAGATACCCATGCTTATCAGAGTTATGCACATAAGATATACATTATTTCCTACAGAGGAACAAGATCGGTGTCGAAAATCTGTTTTGTATGAAGCAGTCCTTTGGCAGTTGCAAGGCTATATTTGGGACCTGACATTAATATTCTTACAGTGAAGTTTGAGCCCCGCCCCCCAGCACACCTAACAGTCTGGAAGTCTGTGCGGCTTATTCTCTTCAATCCTGCAGATACTTTTGAAGCTTTCCCTCTGCAGCATTAAACGTGCAATTTTAAACGTTTGGGGAAAAGAAGATCGCAACATTTGCTGCATAAAATCAGGGAAGTTAATTAACTGGCCGGGTTTTTTTTCCTTTAACTTTGAGGAGTTGCATAACTTCATCTTCTTTGAGCTTCACAAGCAAACCCAAGAGTAAAGCACATGCCTTTGACAATGAAACCGCTAAGAGCAAGAACAAAATGGGCTTTTGAAAGCTTCAAGCCCATGACAGCTGCGAGAGGGCAAATAATTCAGTAAGTGTCTTGGGTAAAATCAACTCCAATGACTTGATGCTTTGTTTCATCATTATGAACATAAAGGAGATTCTTTTCTGTTATCAGCTGCGAGTCCTCAAGAGGGTTCATACAAGATTTGATAAGAATAACACATTGGATTGAGATGGATGAAAATGACAGCAACCGTTAACTTGGAATTATAGGGGAAAGGATATTACCTAAATATAGCACTTGTTGGTGGTGTAAACATGCCAGTGGGTATTAAAATAGTTAGGATTTAGGTCCATTAATGCAACTGTTGAATACTTTCAAGTAAAGAAGCGACACAGAGAAAGAGAAATAGACATTTATACAATCAGATAAATAGGAGTACTGTTTACACAGGTTTCTTTAGCATGGAACTACAAGGAAAATGCACTTTATATTGCAGGTAGCATCTAAACAACATCTTTACCTCTGTTTAAATGTTGTGTGGTACTGCATTTTCTAGCCATATGCTTTATGGCAGCATTACAGCAGTTTTGCAGCATTTTGATTCCGCACAAGACACTACTTTTAACTCAGTAGCCAGCTGCTGCTGTTTCATTTCAAGGATTCAGGAGTAAGCCAGACCCCCAAGGACATATACATTTTGTTATTTGTTTGAATGCTTTAAGTTCTGCCCTGGAAATTCCAGATAGTTTTTTGGGAATAAAGAATTCCAACTTGAGCACAGAAGTGTCTGTTTGTATATAGTGTTCTCACTATACAATATAATTCTCATTGGAATTAACCCTAGGATTGCAGAGTTTCACATTTCCCAGCGGAGGTTTAACTAATGATAGGATGTCTGGCACACATTATTTCTTCTCCTGACATTCAGTACAATCTTTGGGGTTTACTCAGAATTGTTCCTTTAGGTTCAATGGGACTGACTTTAGGACTGCAACCTGTTTCCTGAAGATGGTGAGAGGCAGGTACATGCATGGGATCATACATAGATTTCTTTGTATTTACTTATAAAAAGTCCCCTTTTAAAGCCCTGACCAGGATAGCCCAAGGCTAGAGCAATCTCATTAGCTCTCAGCAGGGTCAGCCTATTGGGATATCTGGTTAATATAGCAGGGTTTTGCCCAGTCATAGAAGCGTGATACTGAGTGCAATAAATAGATCTCCAAAGACGGATATTGCAAAAAAGGTAAACGTACATTTATTCAAGTAGATCCACTTCACATTCCGGTTGCAGTTGAAAGGAGAAAGAGAATTGAAAAGTACTGAGACTTACTAGTTTTTTCAGCTCTCATACTTTATTTCAGCTCAGAACAAGATGAGAGTAACCAGCTCGCAGGCTGGTTTATATGTGCACAACCCCACACCCCAAACACACCCACACACAAGTGATTGGCTATTTACAGTGGCCAAGAGTTCCATAGGCTCTCAGCCGGGAGCCTAGCCTGCCGATAGGTGCCGGCTAGGATCCGCTTGTCCCATTGTTACTGAGAGCGAAGCTCGGTCACTTTGCATGACCGTGTGGTGAAATGGCCGCGCACATGGTCTGAGATGGATACATTATACCCCTCCCCCCTTGGTCCAAAAGACACCCATACACAAAGTCCTGCAAATAGGAGGGGGCTTTACGGGTTGTCGTAGAGCGGCGAGGTGCAAGAACCGGGGCGGAAGGTGACACCGGAGCGCTCAGCTGAGAGATGGGCGGTGTAGGCAGTTGGTAGCACTGTTTCTCTGGGCCTGGTCGTGCGGTCTGCTGGAGCTTCGACAGGAACCTCATTTTGCTGGGCCAGGTCATCTGGTAGCTGAGGTGGAGTGGGAGTCTCTGGGGTGTCTGGGTCCTCGAAGTCCTCGGGGTCGTGTGGCAGTACCTGTCATCGCAGCTGATCGATGTGGCGGTGAAGTATCTGGCTGTCCTCGCTGGAGACCTCATATGACCTGGGTCCCTGGACTCTCACTACCTGGGCCGGAATCCATGGCGGTCCTTGCACATAGTTCCAGGCGTAGACCGGATCCTCAGGAAAAAACCCTCTGGCCGCCTCGGGTGACTCCGTGGCCGGTTCCCCTTCCAGTGCTCGATCGGGATGAAAGCGGTCCAGCCAGGTCGTCAGGCGCCATCCTAACAGGAGCTCCACTGGGCTGCGTCCCGTTGTGGTGTGGGGCGTTGTTCTCTGGCCAAAGAGGAATGCGGCCAGCTTGTAGTCCCAGTCCTTGCTGTCCAAGCGGCAGAGCGCATCCTTGGTCATCCAAACCATGCGTTTGGCTTGGCCGTTGGTCGCTGGGTGGAACAGGGCCGATCTGACGTGGCGAATTCCGTAGTAACGGGTGAAGTCCGTGCCGTTGTCGGTGATCAGGGTGAAGGCCGTGCTGTTGTCGGTGACCAGGGTGTCGGGAATACCCTGGGCACTGAAGATGTGCCACATGGCCCGGATGGCGGCTCTCAAGGAAGTGGATGGTACCAGAATGACCTCGAGCCATTTGCTGTACGCGTCCACGAGTATAAAAAATAGTTGACCCTGGAATGGCCCCACGAAGTCCAAGTGGAGCTGAGACCAGGGCTTGTGTGAGGACTCCCAGGTTCTAGCGAGAGCCCGGGGAGGCTCAGGCTGGGATTCTTGGCAGGGCTGACACCTCTTGACCTGGCCCTTGATGTCCTGATCCAGCCCTGGCCACCAGACGTAACTTCTGGCCAAAGCTTTCATCCGGATCACCCCGGGATGTGTCTCATGGAGCGCCGTGAGGACTCGTTCCCATAAAGGGGCTGAGATCACCACTCTGCTGCCCCACATCACGCAGCCTTTGTGGACCGACAGCTCATCCTTGCAGGATGCAAAGGCCATGAAGTCCTCCCCCCCTGGTGTTGTAGGCCACCCCCTTCTCATCCAGTCCAAGACGCGGCAAAGGATTGAGTCTTTAGCTGTGTGGTGCGCCACTTCCTGAACATGCACTGGTTGAACAGGAAGAGCTCCCAGAAGCGTGACCTGATGAGCAGGTGGTGGGTCCGGATCCATACATGGCAGCGGAAAACAACTCAACGTGTCAGCCTGTCCCATCGCCTTCCTGGGCCAATGGACAAGCACATACGAGTATCCTGCCAAAAAAACAGACCTCCGGAGCACCCGGGGAGATGTCATCTGCGGGGTTTGGCGGTCGGGGGGCCAGGAGGCCGAGGAGCGGTTTGTGGTCCATCAGGATTGTGAACGGCCGACCGTACAAGTAATGGTGAAATTTTTTTCACCCCCGCTACAATAGCCAGCGCCTCCTTGTCTATCTGCACATAGTTACGTTCGGCAGATGACAGGGTGCGAGAATAATAAGCAAGCAGAACCTCCCGGCCGGCTGGCAACAGGTGGCCCAAGACCGCTCCAACCCCGTATGGAGAGGCATCGCAGGCCAGGACCATGGGAAGGGCCGGTCGCTTCGCATGACCACGTGGTGAAATGGCCGCGCACGCGGTCTGAGATGGATACATTACACTAATCTAAAGAGTATTTCCCCTATAACAAAGGGCCAGCTAATCTGGCATCATGTGTGTGGGACCTGCAGAAACGTGTGTCTCCAGGGAAGGCCATGTGAAGAAAGAGAAGAGACAGTGAGAGGGGGGAGGGGTCAGAGGGCACCTCCCAGGTTAAGACAAAGAGAAGCATCCCATTCAAGGAGATAACACCTATACACACTTAGAGCAATTGTAGCGCACGCGCTCTCCCCCCAGGCATGCTGAGTTGCTCACTCCAACACAGCCCTGGTTAGTATTTGGATGGGAGACCACTAAGGAATTCCAGGGTCACTATGCATAGGCAGGCAATGTCAAACCACCTCTGAATGCCTCTTGCCTTTATTTATTTATTTATTTATTTATTTATACTTTCGATTTCTTCTACCGCTCTAATCCTGAAGGTTCTCTGAGCGGTTTACATTGCAAATTACCAATTCTAACTTGGGCCACATAGTATTGGGGGGAGGTGAATACCTAACAAGCACCCTGCCGGTTCTCTGTCGATCTCCCAGCGGATCTCCTCTCCTTTGATTCTGCACTGTAGGTGTCTTTGTTTTTGGCTTGGCTCTGCAGCGGCTCCTTCTGGGCAGCTCTGTTGCTTCGCGACTGTGCGACGGCCCCCTTTCCTCGGCCTCTGTCCTGATAGGCTCCGGCCGAGCTGTGCCGTCGCTTCGTCATGTCTCCGGGCCAGTCCCCGCCTTGGAGCACTCACTGCTCAATGTTAGATACACTGCCATTCTTCGCTGAGTCGCCGGATCGCCCCGTTGCCGACACCATTACTCCTCTCCATCGCCACTCCACCAGAAGGCGGGTGCCCCCCTACACCTAGGCAGGTACCCATTTATCTACTCACAAGCTTTCAATCCGCTGGGTAGGCGGGAGCTGGGACAAGGGCCGGGAGCTCACCCCGGCCACGGTGGGACTCGAACAGCCTTGTGGCTGTTCGTAGATAGATTACCTGCCTGCGCCACCGCTCGCCTTGAAAGCCCTACAGGGTCACCATAAGTCAGCTACATCTTGACAACACTTTTCACACACATCCCCTTTTTAGTCAGTGGAACCTACTCCCTGGTAAGGATTGCAGCCTCAATTTGTATTTTGGAGAAAAAGCATAAAGCTACAGTACCTTTCCCCTTCTGCCTGTTTATCTAAGCAAAGGACTGTGAGATCGCCAAGACAGTAAACTGTAGTAATTAAGAATTACTTCCAGATGAGCAAGCAGGAAAGATTCTGTGTACCACAAAGGGGGACCATGATACCATCAAATGACTGTCTTGGGTATGTGTAGGCAGGTAGGGCTGTAAAAGGTGGCCTCATATTCAGGACTGAGGCCCATTGAATCCAGATGTTGGACACGCAAACACAACCAGGAGCAATTAAAATCTGGACTCACAATCAGACGTACATCAGGGGAACGCACCTTAAAAGGTGCTCGTTTGCTCGGTGCTGTGAGGGAATGCTGTGAAGAGAAACACTCTGGGACACTGGTGCCAGGCACAAGAGATCCAGCATACTGTAGTGGTTAGAGTCAGGGGTCATTTTGTAGAAAAAGAGGTGCAGGAGCTCTTTAGCATAACTCATTAGCATAACTTATTTGCATATGCCACACACCCCGACATCACCAGAAGTGTGTCAGAAGGCAACACCCACCGTTCAGGCTCCACAGGACTGTTTTGGACTGCTAGCTATTGGGGGAAGGGTGGATGTGCAGATCTGCCCTCGCAGAGGAGGGAGAGCTTGTACCTGAATAAAACTTGGTCTTAAAGGTGCCACTAGACTGTTTTGGATCTGGGTGCTGGGGGGGGGGGACTCTACAACTTACCTGGCTGCTTCTTGCTCTGACTGAGGGCTGCTTTGGGTCTTCATTGGGGAGAAAGATGTAGTCTAAATGAAGTAAATAAATAAATCTGGGCACCAAGGACACGTAGGTCATTTCTTTTACTCCAAACCATCCAACCCAGCTGTTTTTTGGGGGGTGGGGTTGCATGTATGTAAATATTATATGGAAATTAGGGGTGAAAATATATTAATTTTAATTTACTTATGGGTATCTTCCCCCCCTCATTAGACTTTGTGGACCGTGCTTTAAATTAATTTGTGGGCAGCTCCGAAGAAACATGGCCAAAGTTTCTGCTTTCTTATAGCTACTGTTTTTGCTGCTTTTTTTCAATGGCTCATTGTTTTGTGGTTTTATTGTATTAATTTGTTATTTATTTATTTATCCTTGGATTTCTATCCCGCCCTACCCCAAAGGCTCAGGGCGGCCAACAAGGGCACAATGTGCCTAGATTATAACAATAAAAACGCAAGTATAAAACAGTAAAATACAGTAAAATACAATAACAAATTTACAATACAAATTTAAACAAAGATGGGTAGATCTTAAACCCAATGGTAGCTTCCTGAAATCTATCATCCACTTCATGCCAGGGGCGCCTCACCCCCCAGTGGGATCCAGACAATCGTGGTGATAGTACGACGGTGCATAGAAGGCAATGGTGGAATAGTAGTGGCGGCGGCTCCTACTCAAAGGCCTGGCGGAAGAGCTCCATCTTGCAGGCCCTGCGGAACTGAGAAAGGTCCCGCAGGGCCCGGATCTCCTCCGGGAGCTCCTTCCACTAGGTAGGAGCCGCCACTGAAAATGCCCTGGTCCTGGTTGCTGCAAATGTAACATCTCTAGTGCCTGGAATTTCCAGGAGATGACAACTCCCTGACAGTAGTGCCCTTGGGGGAACATATGGAGAAAGGCGGTCCCTTATCACCAGCCATTTTGAGAATCCTGGTTAGTAACAAATGAAAATATATAAATAGTACCATATCTTTGCACAAAAATGAAATCTCAGCAAGTGTATATTGGAGGGTTTTTTAAAGTTTGGTGCTGCTAGTTGAGAAACATGCCCTGTAGCATGTTGTACGTTAATAGCCAATCACAAATCTAATATGTTGCCTAACAACCTATTAGCAAGCCCAAGGTTTCATTTTGGGCTGTTATTTATTGTCATGACTTGATTCACGCTTCAGTTATGTTGTCTCAGGCTTCTTACATTTTGATTCATCGACTTCGTAAATCTTTTCTTTTAATTAAATTAAATTGTCCTGCATAATTACCAGAGTTTTGAAATTTAATGGGAATGTCTCATTAAATTCATATTACATTAATTCAGACACAAAACTGGCATAAAGAAGTGCAAGGATGGGTGGAAGGTTGGTAGGAGATCCTTCAGTCTTGCCCTCCATAACCTTCTAAAAACACTACCTTAGGAGGCTATCAAAACATAACAGGCTGGGGGCTCCATGAACCCCTGAAATCTCAGCACTATTGTAAATGACTGTGACACTGAAAGGAATATTGGTGTCCCCTGCAATCCCCCCCGAAATGACCTCCTCTAAAAACACTACCTTAGAGGCTCTCAAAACATAACGGGCTGGGGTCTCCATGAACCCCTGAAATCTCAGCACTAGTGTACATGACTGTGACACTGAAAGGAATATTGGTGGTGGGGGTCCCTGTGGCTCAGTGGCAGAGCATCTGCTGTGAATGCAGAAGATCCCAACCACCATCTTCAGCTTCTCCCATTAAAAGGATCAGGCAATAGGTGATGTGAAAAATTTCCACCTGAGGTCCTTGAGAGCTGCTGCCAATCGGAGTAGTCGGTATTGACCTGGACAGACCAATGGTCTCAGTATAAGGCAGCTTTATGTGTCATCTTCAGCTTCTCCCATTAAAAGGATCGGGCAATAGGTGATGTGTGAAAGATTTCCACCTGAGGCCCTTGAGAGCTGCTGCCAATCAGAGTAGTCGGTATTGACTTTGACAGACCAATGGTCTCAGTATAAGGCAGCTTTATGTGTTTACTTAACAACAAAAGCAATTTAAATTTTTTCCCCCATTGGTAATCATCAGGCCATAAGCCCTAGTTCTCAAGGTTCTTGATGTTTGTTGAGGTTTGCCTCCGGCACTGCGCTGCAAAGACCTCCTTTGCTGTCAACAAAGCCAGCAGTATGTGGCATAAGGTTCCCTCATTGCCACTCAACACAAGGACCATGCTGGTGCAGACAAGGAAAGCTCCTCTTTTACACAATTGGGCACTGACAGATTTGGGTACACTCCCTAGGGGAAGCAGGGTAAAATGCCTACAATTAAAGAATGGGTGTGCCCAGGATAGGATGGAGTAATTATCTCAAAATTATCTAGTTACCTAAGAGTGAGAGAATGAAGACAGGAGATAAAAGAAGCAAGGTTTGAGTCCAGTGGCTCCTTTAAGACCAACAAAGTTTTATCCAAGGAATAAGCTTTTGTTGGTCTTAAAGGTGCCCCTGGACTCAAATTTTGTTCTGCTGCTTCAGACCAACATGGCTACCCACCTGAATCTATCTTCATAAGAGATAACTGGTTAATCAGGGCTTTTTTTGTAGAAAAAGCCCAGAAGGAACTCATTAGCATAATAGGCCACACCCAACAGCAGAAACTCATTAGCATACCCAGCCACACCTATGAGATCATAGCTCATTAGCTTATTAGGCCACACCCCCATGTTACCAGAAGTGTGGCCATCCAGCCACACCCACCTTTCCCTTCTTATTCTGTTTACCTTGTTTGTTGTCAAAACCTAGGGCTTTTTTTGTAGCAGGAACTCCTTTGCATGTTAGGCCACACCCCTAATGTAGCCAATCCTAATGAGTTTCTGCTATTGGGTGTGGCCTATTATGCTAATGAGTTCCTGCTGGGCATGGTCAACTTGGGAGCCAGCCGGAACTCCGTTCCTGTGCGTTCCTGCCCAGAAATAGCCCTGACTGGTTTTATCATCACACAGCCGACTGCTAACTGCAGAAGGGAAAAATTATTTTGCCTTGCTATAGACAATGGAAAATGTTTCATTTTAAAAAAAAAACACCTCTGTGGATGCACAGCGGGTAGGGTATAAAATATACACCTATTTTCCCCTGACATTGAATACAGTACAGATTTTATTCAGAAGAAAAATAACATGTACATTTACATCAGGGTCTATGTATAAAACTGGTGTAGCCAGGCCCTGAGTTTCGGCAGTCAGCACACAACATCTTTACCATCCTTTGGCTTTTAGCAGTTGATGTTCCTAGATGTTCCTGAAAGTGAGAGCTGGTCTATGTGAACATGACAATCCTGCTTGTTCCAATAATTTTTCTCCTGGCCTGTGGAGTTTGCTTATGGTTCCCTTTCTCCATGTGTATAGTGAATGGCTCACCATGAACAGAACATCCAGTTTTGCCACACATGTTTTCAGCAAGAAGAACTAACCAGAAAGACCACCAGTTCTGTCTATGGGAAACATCAGGCGAAATGGGCACAGGAACAAAACTGATATACCATCAGAGCAGTGGTGCACATTGCAAACTAAGGCTTGGACCTACAGGAAGATCACCACAGATTTACACCAACAAAGCATGATTTTCTTACCTCCCTCCTTCCACTGAAGCCCAAAGTACCTCCTGAAATGCTGCTTCAGAGAAACTGAAGAGGCTTCAGCAAGAGGAGGAGGTGCATTCTCCATACATGGAAAATGCACAAGGGATCCAAAACTAGCATTACACTGGTAAGAGTCAAAGTCATCAAAGCCTGTGCAGCTTGCTAGGTATATGAAACCACTTTAGATATGGTAGCCCTGTTTAAAGGGCAAAAGCTCTGACTTGGATCACCCAGTGTGTCTGGGCACGCACACACATGCATGGAGGGAAAAGGAATCCTTTTACCAATCTTTCTTGACGGACAGGAGTTGTGCCTTTAAGATTCCGATGCCTTCTGATCGCCTGTTTTCAGATGGAAGAACCCAGCATTGGAGGGAGGCTGGGGGTGTTGTTTACCCACCACCATATGGGAAGGCGGACTGGTTCAGGACAGTGCAAGCCCAGTGCTGCTACTTGATGCCTCAGCCCACAGCCGGGCAATGATCACATGATTTCGAGTAGCAAATGAACACGTGGATCCTTCCCCTCTTTCTAGTTCAGCAATCTGCAGCAGGATTTCTGTGTTTGGAAGAGGATCCGAAGGCTACACCGCCCTCCTGCCCCCGTAGGCAGAGGAAAGGGAAAGAAAACCCTCTCTTAACCTAGAGGCTCTATTCCTTCCAGCAGGTTAGAAAGCGAGAGTGGCGGCAATTCTCCCATTGCAGTGCTATGGGCAGTTGCAATCTTCTGTCAAAATTCCTTGCCACCTTGGAATAGCCTGTTTTGTTTATTGATTCTGTTATGTATTTTATTACTGGTTTTAACTTAACCCAAATTATGTATTGTTTCATTCTGTTGTCAGCCACCCTGAGCCCTGCTTTTAGGGAGGTAAAGGTAAAGGCTTCCCTTGCTCGAAAGCCAGTCGAATCCAACTCTAGGGTTGCAGTGCTCATCTCCGTTTCCAAGCCAAAGAGCCAGTGCTGTCCAAAGACATTTCTGTGGTCATGTGGCCGGCATGACTAGACACCAAGGCACACGGAACGCTGTTACCTTTTCACTGAAGTGGTACCTATTTATCTACTTGCAATTTCTTGCTTTCGAACTGCTAGGTTGGCAGGAGCTGGGACCAGAGACAGGAGCTCACTCTGTCATGCGGCACTCGGGTCTCTCTCAAACTGTCGAACTACCAACCTTCAGGTCTGCAGTTCAGCATCTTAACCACTTGAGCCACCGCAGCCCCTTTTGCTTGCAGGGAAGGGTGGCCTAAAAGTCCAAATAAATAAATAGATACTTGTTAAAAGTTGCCAAGAAGGAAAGAGTTAATTGCAAAAAGACTTTGTTCCAGTGCTAGATCAAACTTATTAGCTCTCACTTATCTTTTTAGAGGGAAACATGATGAAGGTTTAGAAAACGATGCACAGGGTGAAGAAAATCTTTTTTAAAAAAAAATTCTACTTCTCTAGAAGCCATGGACCTCCAGGAAAGGTGATGGGCAGTAGATTCAGGACAGAATAAAGGAAGTGCTTCACTCAGCCTTGGGGGCTTTATTAGCCCTGTTCACATGTTACAGTGAATGCACATGCATCCTGCATTTATTCCTACATTTGTTCCTAAAAAACAACCAACATCTATTCACTTTACAAATGAAACCAAGGACCACACATTCAGCTGTACACATGTTGAATGTAACAGGACAGAGAACTGCTCAATGCATGTTGTTGCAAGGATAAGATGATTGAGGGTGAACTATGTATGCCACCCTAAAGTTCTTGGAGAAAGGGGAGGGTTAAAATGCACTAGGTAGGCAGACCAGAGGGGAGCTGAACAGTGTGTGGAACTCTGGGGGTGCATTCAGACGGGGCATTTGCAACGGTATAGGTGCCGGTTGGAATCGGTGTACTTACCGGCGTTCACACGGCGAACATCTGCCTTCTGTCCCCAAAGAGCTTTACACCGTTGTGTTCTGCCACTAGGTCCCCAAGTGGTGGTATCCTGAGTGCAACGGTTGTAATCGCTTTACCCCCGTCTGATTGCTCTCCAATGTTGTAGAGCCACTTCCGTTCGGAAGCCCGAGGCTTCCGATTTTCGCCCGCCATCTTTTTTTAGGTCGGCGATATGCGCTTGGGCGAAGCTTCACCCTGGCATTTGTTTTTTAAAAAAAGAAACGGTCCTTAGTTTAACGTTTTAGAGGAGTCCGGGACCTCAGGGAGGCCAGTTTGCTCTTTAAACTTTAAAGGTAAGTCCTCTCTTCAGGGCATGCGTCTTAGGTAAAGGTAAAGGTAAAGGTTCCCTTGCTCGAAAGCCAGTCGAGTCCGACTCTAGGGTTGCGGTGCTCATCTCCG
The DNA here is from genome assembly GCF_001447785.1 of Gekko japonicus. Lineage (NCBI taxonomy): Eukaryota > Metazoa > Chordata > Lepidosauria > Squamata > Gekkonidae > Gekko > Gekko japonicus. The sequence goes on from NW_015164700.1 coordinate 165,924, forward strand.
TTTCCAAGCCGAAGAGCCAGCGCTGTCCGAAGACGTTTCCGTGGTCATGTGGCCGGCATGACTAAACACCAAGGCGCACGGAATGCTGTTACCTTCCCACCGAAGTGGTACCTATTTATCTACTTGCAATTTCTTGCTTTTGAACTGCTAGGTTGGCAGGAGCTGGAACTAGAGACAGGAGCTCACCCTGTCTTGCAGCATCCGGGTCTTGAACTGCTGAACTACTGACCTTCCACAGCCTGCAGTTCAGCGTCTTAACCACTTGAGCCACCGCAGCTCCAAAGGTAAAGGTAAGTTACCTTTAAACTTTAAATGTAATACGGGGTGTTCTGAGCATACACAAAGTTCGCCATTCTTTGGATGGCTGCCTATGCGCATGCTCAAACTGATTTAAAAAAAAACAAATGCCGACGCCCGCAGCATGTGAACGGGCATACAGCGATGGGCTCCCCTGTGAGGGAGGTAAGTGTGATCGCGTTTCAGCAGGCACAAACTGCACCGGTTCCAACCGGTACAGTTTATGCCGGCTGAAATGCCCCGTCTGAACGCACCCAGAGAGTGGTAGCTGGAGGTCCTACTGCACCCAGCACACTCCACTTTGTCCCTTCCCTTTTTCTGTTCTGTGCAGGGGCTGAGGCAGGTGACAGCAGAGAGGTGTAGCAGCATCTGCATGTTTTCACTGGGCGCTTTCACGTATGGCTGATGCCAGGGCATCATCGGTATGGATCCCCACAAGTGGTGGGTCTGGGCAGTTTCCTCTATGGACTTTATTTACCAGACTTGCCATTTTCTTGGGTCTTTTTTGACATTCCTTCTCTCTGCCAAGGGTGCATTGGAGGATGACTAGCTGTGCTGGCGCCACCACCAATGTGCCCATCTCTGAATGCGAAGGAGTGCATTTTGTCTCAGTGCACATGTATGCAAATAAACAGAGCACATTCAGGTAAGCGCACCGTTTAGTATATGGTCTGCCATCTGCAATGGAGGAGGCTTATTTTAAATGGGTGACTGTGACTGTGAATGAGCAGTTAGGACCTGGGCAAGATTCTGAGTCAACCTGCTTGGAATGGATCTCTTTATTAGGAGACAGTTGGTACCTAAATTTGCCCTCTCCTCATTCCTCCCTCTTTTTTGTACCATACCTAGGGGTCATTTCCTGCAGGAGTGCACAGGAGGGGAGCTCCGGCAGTAAAGAGCCCAGGGGGCAGGCACATGCAACAAGCCCCGCCCCCTGCTTCCAGCAGCCCTCAGTCGGAGCAAGAAGCAGCCAGGTAAGTTGCAGAGCCCCCCCCCGGTCCAAAGCAGTCCAGTGGCACCTTTAAGACCAAGTTTTGTTCAGGTACACGCTCTCCCTCCTCTGTGAGGACAGGTCTGCACGTTCCCCCCCCAATAGCTAGCAATCCAAAACAGTCCAGTGGAGCCTGAGCGGTGGGTGTTGCCTTCTGCCACACTTCCAGTGATGTCAGGGGCTGTGGCATATGCAAATGAGTTATGCTAATGAGTTCCTGCACCTCTTTTTCTATGAAATGACCCCTGACCATACCTGTTACATTGGAAGTCATTACTATACAGTGCAAACTACACTACATGAAAACTGGCAAAAAGGCAGCGTATGAATGTGGCAAATAAACAACGAAAACTAATAAGATGAGATCAGGCCACAATCAGTACATTAGATCAAAAGTAATGATTTTTTTGTGTGCCACAGGTGCCACATGAAAGAAATAATAAATGAAAGCAAATGTTCATTCAAGGAATTATTTCCTTTTTTTGGAGTCTTTTCAAAGTCATGTCCGTCTTTCCATTATCCAAGGCAAATTGCTTTGACAGCAGAATCTAGTCTTGACATCTGAGTTGTCTGTATAGCCTATTATAGTGTAGCGCAGGCATAAAATATTGTTCAGACAGTACTGTTAGTCTAAAAGGAAATCCAGACCCCTTGAAACAACTTATTAGGAGATGAGTTCTCAGTTTCGCTTCAGGCAGAGAATTAATCTAAAGCCTTTTAAAAATTCTTAGACAGCCGCCATTTCCCCCCATTATCTGAATGCCCTTTGTTTTTGGGAAGGATGTAAAATTTGAATCATCTCTGCAAAAAAAAGAAGAAGGGGTGCCAATTGAAATGCAGTCATTGGAGGGGGAAAATGTGATTAAGGAATTAGGGCACATGACAGAATTAACAGACAAACAAATCAAGTTCTTCCTCTAGTATAATGAGGGAAGGCATGTTTGCCCCCTGGCTAGAGAGCAACTTGATTTTGTATCTTTGTACCCTGATAGAATGCAGAATATTTTTCCATTAGTGTAAACATCCTTCCATTTAAAACTTACCAGGGAACTTCCTTCCTCCTTCACTTTTCTTGTTATATGTCAGTGTTTTGTGATGGGGTTCTATATTGGTACCAGCGTCTTTTGAATGACCCAAAATGTACACAGGAGACGGCACTCAAAGTGGCTAATCCAAGTG
>NW_015164700.1:168406-170959 GCF_001447785.1 Gekko japonicus
ACATTCTAGGTTCAGCAGAATGCAGCCAAGCATCCGACTGTGTCCAAAGAGAGAAATAAAAGGACAGCTTAGCTGGAACTAAAACCTCACACTGGCTTGAAGGACTGAAGCGCCTGTTAGGACTGCAGTCTTTTCTCCAGACACTGGATACACATTTTTTGTGTGTGCAAATCCTCTGATGTGGCAGGAGGAAAAAAACAGCTGCAATTCTTCCCTTCTCTTTTCTCCACCCCATTCCTCTCAACCGCTCTCCTCTCACCTGTCGTGTGGATGACAGGAGGAGGGGGGAATGGACAAGGGAGGCTGTGGCTGCCGTTCCTGCAGCACTATGAGTTTTAAGGGGGACTCTGGGGTCCAAGGTAAGAGAATCTGTATTAGGCTAGCTGAGAAGAGATCTAAGGAGGCAGGTTTCAGGCCAAATGACACATGTTAATCCATGACTGAAACACAAACTAAGTAATTTTTTAACTGTGTAAGCTGCCTTGAGCCAGTTCGTACCGGTAAGGCGGGATACACATTGAAAGCAAATAAATAAATAAAAAAATGAAATAATCTCATGCTAAAAAGACGCTGTAGGAGGGGGGCAGGTTTAATTCTTCTCCCAGTTCCATTTTCCCAATCAAAGGCCCCTTGAGCTCTTTTAAAGAAAGCTACTCAAGTGGTTAAGATGCTGAACTGCAGACGGAAAGGTCAGTAGTTCAGCAGTTCGAGACCCGAGTGCTGCAAGACGGAGTGAGCTCCCGTCTCTGGTGCCAGCTCCTGCCAACCTAGCAGTTCGAAAGCAAGAAATTGCAAGTAGATAAATAGGTACCGCTTCGCTGGGAAGGTAACAGTGTTCCGTGCGCCTCGGCGTCTAGTCATGCCGGCCACATGACCATGGAAATGTCTTCGGACAGTGCTGGCTCTTTGGCTTGGAAACGGAGATGAGCACCGCATCCCTAGAGTCGGATTTGACTGGCCTTCGAGCAAGGGAAACCTTTACCTTTACCTTACTCAGGTTGCACCCAGAAACCCCTATTAGGAGTTCCCAATTCCATTCCCATTTCAGTGGGAACATTTGCTAACTCTGTCTCTTGAATGAAAACCCCATAAATGGACTGAGACATGACACCTCTTTACACCCCACCCCCAGCATAGCTGGCTATACCAAGCAGTAAGGATGTACGCTCAGATATTTAACTAATAAATTCTAGCCCCTTCGGTTGCTACCTCATGCAACTGTAAAAAGCTGACAGTGAGGCCCCAGAATAATGGCTATTTCCAGACGTTTTTGGAAACTACCAACTATTATTAATTGTGTCAATCAAATTAGTTAAATATCTGAGCGTACATCCTTACTGCTTGGGGTGGGGTGTAAAGAGTTGTCGTGTCTCAGTCCATTTATGGGGTTTTCATTCAAGAGACAAGCAGAGGTTGTTTGCCATAGGGCTGCCAAGTCCCCCCGGGGGGGCGGGGAAACCCCCGCCCGGGAGGCCCGTTCCCCTGCGCCGCCGGATCAGGCCCCAGGGGGAACCCCACCCCCAAAGCACATCACACGGAAGTGACGTAAGCACGTCCGGGACGTTGGGGGCGGGGCCACAATCATCCGAGGGAAAACTCTATGGTTTCCCCTCGGATGATTTTGGCCCTGCCCCCAACGTCCCAGATGTCCTTACGTCACTTCTGTGTGATGTGCTTGTGGTATGTGCGCAAAGAGTCCCGGAGCAAGCCGGGACTCCCCCACTCCAGGAGAGGTGAGTACTTGGCAACCCTAGTTTGCCACCACCTGACTCTGCACAGCCACCCTGTACTTACTTGGTGGTCTCCCATCTTAATACAAATCAGGGTTGAACCCACTTAAGCTTCTGAGATCTGATAACCTTGAGTGCATTGATGAGCGGATTGTTATTTAGTGTGTGTGAAAGTGCCCTTAATTGTTTTGGCACCATTATTAATATTCAGAGTGTTTGTTCTGTTATCATTTGACATGATCCCACGAGCCAGCTCTTCTTGTGCACAGGAATACCATACAAGATTACCCGTCCTGTTTCATTTTTTAGCCATGGAAATAATTCTGCTTCATGCTTTGATCGCAGTTATTTTTATCCTTTCTTTAAAAAAAATACGTAGAATATCTCCCAAAGTCCCTTTTGGAAAGTCATGTGGATTCTCCCTAAATGATGCTTATTTCCATTGCCCTTCAACAATTTTTTCTCATCCCCCCCCTCACCCCAATCATTAGATTGCCATTTGTTTAACCAGGCTGGGAAAATCCTTTTAATTATGGCATGTTAGTGGATGGCCTATCGTCCCAATTAAGCCTATCTCCCAATTAAAAATAAAAGGTATTTTTTTAAAAAAAAGTCAGTTGAACTGCAAATGAATTCCTCAGTGGAAAGAAAATTGAGGAACACAGCTGACAGGCAGAGTCGTTTTTTACTTTGATTCTTTTTTTCCCTCGGTAGTGTTTATTTAAGTGCATGCAAGTACGACTGGGTGGTGGGGCAGAGAAGAAATGAAAGGCAGTGGTGGTGTTTGTGCGAGGGGCAGCCGCTCTTTCACAACTCCCTGACT